>NW_008335784.1:929703-931911 GCF_000622305.1 Nannospalax galili | reverse complement strand
ACAAATATACCTTTTTAATATCACGTAGTGCGTAAAGACCCCTACACACACACACACACACACACACACACACACACACACACACTTTTATAGATTAGAGAAAGAAATGGATAGCTAGGTATCTAGAGAACACAAATACATGACCTTGCGCAATTTCTTAACTTCTTTTAATTTGACTTTTTTATAAAACAAAATTATGGACTTTTTATGAAAATTAAATGTGATGAAAAGTATAGTCATTTATTTATTGATTTTATTTTAAGTGTATGAGTGTATTGCCTGTATGTGTTTAAGTGTATCGGTGTCATGCCTGTGGAGGTCAGAAGAAGGTGTTGGAGTCCCCTGAAAATTGTTAGCTGCCGTGCGGGTGCTGGGAATCGAGCCCTTGTCCTCTGCAAATGCAGCCAGTGTTCTTAACCACTGAGCCACCTCTCCAGCCCCACATTCATTATTTTTAAAAGGCCTGAAGTATAAGGCAGGATCACCAACATGTTGTAATTGAGAAATGGAACAAAAAGACTGAGAAAAGAATGAAGACCCCCAGTTGATAGGAACCAGGTAGACAAGGTGAGGCTTCACAAACTAGGCAGCTGTCGTCAAAGGGCAAAGAGGGATCTGGGTAGAGAAAGAAGGAAGGAATGCTCTAGGCTGATGGGACAGTATGGTGGAAGGTAAAGATTTGGAAAAGAAATGGTCTTTAAGAGACAGTCATTGGACTGGAGAGCAGAGGAGGACTAAAGTGATGACAACAGACGGAAGGGCTGACTAGAGGAGTCTGGGCATGCAGGGGCATTTACACACATTCATGAGACTCAGTCTGTTTAAACATGGTGTGGAATGATTAAATACTGGACCTAGGGAAACAAGTTCATGCACCTTTATAACAGTCCAAGCAGGAGCCTGAGGAGCTAAGACTGTGGCAGTATACTGCAGAGGCAGGGGAGCAAAGTCTTGGCACTGGACAGTGAATGTCAGAGGTAGTAACATATGACTGCATGAGTGCAATCTCTGTGTTAAAGAGAGTGTGGTCACTCAGGAAAGTAGTAGGAGGAGGCAAGCTGGGCACCAGGTGACCAGTTCAGTTGTGGACTGCCTTAACATCTATATGCCTAAGGGCTAATCACAGACACTAGAAAGTTGGAAGTAGGTTCCTGAGCTCAGGTAAGGAGTCAGGGTTAGAGATACAGATTTGAGAGGCAGTGCAATTAGAGGTTAAGAATGCTTTGTCAAACTTGAGTTTGAACTCTGCCTTCAACACTAGCTAGCTGTGTGGCCTTGAACAAATTATTTATCATCTCTAAGCCTTAATTTCCTTAATTGTAAAATTGGGAAAATTACACATACTTCAAAAGGCTGTGCTTATTGCATACCATCTGGCTGCCATTTGTCACCATCATTGTCGACCATCACCATCATTGCTAAAGCCATTAAAGTAGATGAACTTGGCTAGAAAAAGAATAATTAAGTAGCAAGTTGAGGAATGAATCTCAGGGAGCAGTTACCGAGGGATATATGGCAAACAGCAAGCTGAAAGAAGCTCAGAGGTAGTCAGAAGGGTCGGTAGAAGGCCAAGACTCCAGAACACTCCAAGCTCAAGGGGACAGAATTTCAAGGAGGGGATCATCAGAAGAGGCACGTGCTACAAAGAAGTCAAGAAGAATAAAGGAGACGAAAGAAGAGTAAATGGTCCATGTTGTGATCTGAGGGTTAGCTTTGCTTATTGCAACTGTTATATACATTGTGGTAGGTGAAGAAGTCAATCACAAATATGATAGGCTTCAAATGGAAGTTTCAGAACTGGAGAGATGGCTCAGTGGTTAATTAAGCACATTTGTTGTTCTTGCAGAGGACCCAAGTTCAGTTCCCAGAACCCATGTCAGACAGCTCACAACTGCTTGTAACTCTAGCCCCAGGGGATCTGACAACCTCTTCTGGCCTCCACAGGTACCTGCACACACACGTGTGCACACACACACACACACACACAATGAATGAATGGATAAATAAATAAATAAAATGAAAAAAAAAATGGAAACCTCACCCAGACTGCAAAGACCAGTATGGTCCAGATCCCAAAGTGAATTATGAGTCACCTTCCAGGAATTTCAAGGTAGATAAACAGATACAGGCTTTGGGTCTCTTAGTCACTTCAAAGGCACTGAAGGCTTAAAGCTCTTAGCGAGAAGGAGGACCTGCAAGGAGGACTTT
>NW_008335784.1:877619-929671 GCF_000622305.1 Nannospalax galili | reverse complement strand
GGAACTCACTATGTAGACCAGGCTAGCCTGGAACTCACAGAGATCTGCCTGCCTCTGCCTCCCGAGTGCTGGGATTAAAGGTGTGTGCCACGACGCCTGGCAGGAGGGCTTTTTAAATCACCTTTGTGTGGTGTTGGGTTTGAAATCCAGGGCTTTATATGTGCTGGAAAAGTGCACTACCACTGAGCTACATCCCAAGCCCTGTGAGAAAGATTTCTTTACAGAACTGTGATGTGAACTTCATCATTTCAAAGCAGGGAAGATGTTCCCCGTCTCCAAATTGGAGTTTCACTGGGAAACTGAAAGTGCTGGATGAGAATCCTCTGTGAATAGTGGGAAATTATAGAAACGGACTGGTGTTTGTGTATTTTGCTTTCACCTCAGAGCATTTGTTGGCAAAGGAAGCTTGGGTGACCTGGGTGGCCTATTGGTTGGCACACAGGGTGTGTGAGTGATTTGATGGAGTTGGCGTGGAGCTAATTTAAATTTTTCCCAAGGGGATCATCTGAGGTCAATGGGGAAAGCTTTAGAAAACAGGGACCAAGCAAACATGGCCAAAGCTGGAAGACACTAAGTTGCACACTTAGTAGGAAAGGCTGGAATTTTCCAGTGAGAGTTCCCCTCAAATCCCTGAAGTCACCCAGGAGAGAAGCTGGCTTTCAATAACCAGTGTGTTCCCAGGGAGGTTTAAGCTATCTTAGAACAGTCAATGAGAGTGTTCGTCTCCCCTTCGCTTCCTGTTCCACTCCTCATTCCATATAGCCCTGGAGGGATGAGAACCAGTAAGGATCAGGGGAGAAGAAAGGAAGGAGAGCATCCTTTCTATCATTGTCCCACAGAGAAGGCACTTGCTGTGTTGGGCCCTATACAGGTGTTAGTAAGAACTCCAGTTCTGAAGTCTGTCACATGGAACTAGACAGTTTCAGTTCTGAACTTAGATGGTACTCTGAGCTAGAAGAGTCCAGACTCTTTTTATTATCTTAGGAGGGAGCAGATAAATCTAAAAGGTCAGTGGAAGGCAAATTTTTAAAAATATTTTATTATTTTTATTTTATATGTATGAGTGTTTTACCTGCATGTATGTAAGTGAACCCATGTCATGCAGTGCCTATAGAGTCCAGAAGAGGGCATCAGATGGGAACAGTTGTTAGCCATTATGTGGGTGCTGGCTGGGAACCAAACCTGGGTCTTCTGCAAGAGCAAACAGTGCTCTTAACCACTGAGCCATCTCTCTAGCCCTAATGAAAGGCAATTTTTAAAAAGCTGATAGAACCCCATAATCTTTTATGCTTAATGTACCAGTAACCCAAAATTATTAAAAAAAAAAAAACTGAGTCAGATTGAGGAAGAGAAAGTTTCTAGGATGGTAATTTATTAATTGTTTTTAGCAGGTTGACAGAGAAAAACAGCACTGGTGACTTGATGAGCTGGAGAGATAGAGGCAGGCTACTGAAGGACAAGAGGAACCTGAGCGGGATGTACGCTGAGGGAAGGAGAAAGAAGAGAAAGGAAATTCACAGGCCCAATAGGAAAGGGATGCTGTGAAGGTGAGGTCACATAGCAACAGACAACAAGATCAAGAGCAATCATGGCTTTCATTCCTTTGAAAGAGAAGACCAGCCAGAAAGAAGCATGAAGATTCAGAGACATTTCACTGAAGGAAAGAAAAATAAGATTGTAGAGTGAATGACTAATCATCACGGTGGGCTAGAAGGGAAGCTCTTCCCAGAACAAGGGCAGAGTGGCCGTTATTACTTGGAAGGGTAGTTGGGGTCAGCGAGTAGATGCTAGAGAAAGACTGGTCAATAATGTGCACTAGGGGCTGTGGAATTCGTGTTGTTATGAAGTAGGTGTCATTCGCAGATGTTGTCACTGAGGATGGGGGAAGCCACTGATGATGTTGTGGTGAGAATTTCTGCACAGTAGGGAGCTGGGCAGATGATTTCTGAAACTTGGTGTTCAAACATTCATGTTCAGTGCTATATTTTGTAGGGTTTTCCCATGTGAACTAAACAAATACCCCTAACCCTCTACCTCAAACATCCGGCTGAATTCTACCAACCAATACAACCAAGAATAAGCATGCTAGATTTTACATTCTTCTGTAATAAGACAATGCCTTGTTTTCCTATTCATTCCTAGAACTAACTTGTATTAAAACAGTAAAATATTCCAGACCCACAAAGTCTCATACATCTGAAAGAAATCTGCCCACAGATTCAATGCAAACTGGCCTCACAGCTGAATTAAATCCATAAAGAATTATTTGCCATGAGCCATTAGGCATTTACCATAATATTTTCCCAAAGATATAAAGCCCATGAAAAGCATCTGCAATACTTAATATTCTGGGTTAGAGCTCAGTTCCTGAGATCCTCTGCTATCTTTCAACATGAACAACATTAGAGGTTAATATGAGGAATCACATTTGATATGTTGCTATACAGTTACTTGTCTCTGGCATGCTGCCAGGTACATAATAAGTTTATAAGTCAAATAGCTGACTGAATAAATGAATGAATGAAAGAAATAATGAATTTTGGTAGCAGTAGCTTCAAAGCCACTTTATAGAGAGGACTGATCTTTATCCAGACTTTGTATCTTTCAGTATTTTCAATGACTGTGTAGTTTCCAAGCATCCCCAACTTCAGAGCAGAACAATGGGGCCACCAGAGACCTCGTTAATCTAAAACAGCATGGACACACACACACACACACACACACACACACACACACAATTCCTCGAAGGATGGAGTCCTGAATGTGTCATTTTTCATAGTCTGATTGGTCCTTCTAAATGGGCTTTGGTTTCATCTTCTAGATATTTCCTCCAGAGACTACTGGATATCTTCAGAGGTCTCTCTCACTTCCAGCACAGGAGCGGGTGAGAAGAAAGCAATAGAAATTATCTACTGGCTCTAAAGAACACCAAAAGCCAATCTTGGTGACATCTGCTTCCAATTAAGTTCTGCAAATGAATGTATGTGTTTTAGTTCAGCTGCAGTCCTCTAGGAGGTGTATTTCAGCTGAGGTGTCATTCACTAAGTAATAAGGAACACGGTTTTGAGAGTGCTTTGACATTTACTATCTCATTTTAGGTTCATTACAACCCAGGAGGAGCTGGAGGCAAAGATAATAGGAAGCAGGAGGTATACAGACCACACAGCAAGAAGGACCTAGAGCTTGGATGAGACCTCTGACTTCTAAGGCCGTTTCAGTGCTGTTTCTATCATTGTTAGTTTTAGCCCTATTATCATTCACAGGAAAAACAACTGAGAGTCCCATGGTGAATGGTGCCTGGTGTAGTTTCTGTCTGTCTTATCTCATTCAGGACATGAATCCATAAAAGTAGTCAGGATGGAATATATCTAGAAACATATTCCAAGCACATCATGGGTACCCCAATACCATGGGAGTCTTTAGGAGAAACTGAAGAGATATCCTTTCTAGGAAGAACCTCATACTCAGTAGAAGACTACATTCCAAATAGGTCTGTCTAGGGGGCAGCTGTCCTATATTCTACAGAGATAGGAGACTATGCATGCATGCACGTATACACATACTTCTATATATATACACATGTGTACACACATACTGTCACATGCATCTACACCTATTTATTCACAGGCAGGCACGTACACACATATATCACAGTTCTTAGAGCAATTTCAAATATTTATAACTTCAGAAGTATAAACTCTATGTTTGACTTGGTGATACATACCTGTAATCATAGTAATTTGGAAGCTGAGGCAGAAGGAACTTAAACTTAAGTTGAAGCCTTCCTGAGCTGTATAATGAGTTCAAGGACAGTGTGGCCTACAGAGTGGAACACTGCCCCCACCCAAAAAGTATAACACTACACAGTTACCAAGAAATCATTTGAAAGCTTAACTATGTCTGTTTTGTACTTCTTTAGTTTTGTGGGGAAAAAATACAAAAGTTTTGGTTCAGTCCCCATTTACTTCTTCAGTCAGAGGAATTGAAATGTTTTACAGTATATGATAGACCTACAATATATACAGGAAATGAACCAAATCACACATCTAACACTAAACCTGCAGTTAACGAAAAATAATTTTCACATACGCAATTGTGAAAACAGAATTGTTTCTGACCAAGGAGAGCAATCCGCTTGAGGCACTGGCTTTTCCTTTTTCTTTCTGCTTAAAATCCAAGAGCACAGTTTTCTGTTTCTACCAATTCAATTTTACCTTCTTGGGTTTGGTGGAATCCTTACAGATCATTTCTCCGAGAGGATTTCAACCAAGCACCTTAGCATGGTCAGATCATCATTTCTAATGCTGCTAAACTACACAGAATCAAAATCAGAACCTTGTGGGGTGACTACCAGTAGACAAATGCAGTCTCTATCTGCAGGGAACTAGGGGACAAATTCAATAGAGAGCACTGGATATCAACTACACAACGTCTCTTTTGGACAGAGCAGTTCAATTAGTAAACCTATTAAGCTGTTGTGCCTGTCAAACCACTTTCTCAGCTTAGACAAAAGGTTTCAAGAGTGTATTGACCAGTGTGTTGCTGAAATTCTCTGACAGCGTTTGTCTATCCCATCAGATGAGGAGGGTAGCCCACAGATACCTCTGTGTGTCTGAACTCTTCCACTTGATAGTGTTATATAAAGTTAAAAAAAAAAACAACAAAAAACTGCTTTACTTGTAATCCAAGATTAATTGAAATCTGGACGGCTTGCACGAATTTCTGTTGTATATTGAACTTCTTCCCCAGAAACATGTTCAAATTTCAGCTTCTGATATCTGTGAATGTGAAATCATTTTGAGATAGGGTCTTTGAAGATATTCTCAAGTTAAGAGGAGGTAACAAAAGATGAGGGTAGACCTTCATCTAACCACTGGTGACCTTTTAGGAAGAGAGAAATTTGGATATACATACTGACCCATAGAAAAGGAGAAGGCAGAGACTAGAGGGATGCTACCATAAACCAAGGAATGTAGGACTGTCTCCAACAACCAGAAATTGGAGGAGGCAAAGAATGATTCTGCCTTATCCTTAGGAAAAAACATTTCTTTATCCATTACTTAATTTTGGATTTTGGCCTCAAGAGCTGTAAGACATTAAGTCTCCGGGTTGTGTTTTTTTGTTGTTTTTATTTTTTTATTACTTCCTAGTATTTTAATTTTTTTATTTATAGTTAGTACATAATAATTATATATAGTTCTGGGGTGTAATGGAATGTGATGTTTCTAAACAATGTGGAATGATCAAGTCAAGGTAATTAGTATTCTATCACCTCAAACAATTTTTTTATTTTTATACAAAAAAGAAGACACGGAGTTTGGAGGGAGACATGGGGGTGGGGAAGGATCTAGGATGAGTTAAGAGGTAGATGGGGTAAACACTGAAATAGAGTGTTTGCATGTTCAAAATTCTTCAAGAATAAATAAAATATTTTTCACTTTTTTGTGATAATATTCAAGATTTTTTCTACCAGTTTCTATTGCTTTAAGCCACCTAGTCTGTGGTAGTTTGTTATAGGAGTCCTAAGAAAGTAATGAAATACAGAGGCAAAAGGATATCTGCTTCAAATGATGTCTTCTGTTACCAGAATCAAGAGTGTGTGCGAACTGGCTAACAAAGGCAAGATCTCAGAATGTTTAGGCTCTGGAGCTGGCAGCTGGCCCAACAGCCACAAGCCACACGTGACCACAAGGGGAGTTTGAAGAAACCACACAGAGTGGGGACATTGGCTTTCAGGGTGAGGGACTAGACAAAGGTGACATTTAGGTCAGGCTTGCCACCACGGAGGTAATGTGCGCCAGGCAGACACACCTCAAGGAAACTGTCAGTTGGGAAATGGTGACAATTCCCATGGTCGCCAGTTTGTCATCATCATCTAAGCTGAGCTTCCTGTCTCCAGTGCCTCATCTTCCTTGACTATGTTCCGTCATTCTAAACCCAACAGCAGGTGGCACAAGGGAGGGATGTGCCAGCCTCTGCTGGTCTCTATATATAGCACTCTGGCTAGTGTTTGGAAGGTGCTAAGACTCCCTTGATGAATGACTCTCTGGCAAAAATGGTTACATTTGGACTAGAACCTGGAAGGTGTTGATACAGCATGTAGAAAGAGGAAAAAAGGTGACCTCTGGCTTTTTCTAATACTGATCTAGCCCCCAATAGCTCAGGAAAATATGCGTCTGTAAGGGCAGAACCCCTCACTGGAAGGACCTTAAGCCTTCCCAGCAGTAATTAGGAGGTGTGTTCTTGCTAATCTCATACAACACTAGTAGTGAGGGTTAATTTTGAAAGATAAACTAAAAGTGCTGCAAATGGCCTTACCAAACAAACAAACAAAAACACCACCTCTTACACCATTAAACCAAACACCACTCTATTCCAGGCAAGAATACCAATTCTGATGTCTTGACCCATCACCACACTTACACTGACACACCCTTAAGGAAGCGACTGTGAAACTGGCCAAATGAAGCATCAGTGTGCAAATATCACTTAGCAGGCACGGATAAGCTAGGCTAAATCATGCTTACAGCATTTATAAAAAGATTCAAATTTTAATACATTAGCACCAGAACATGCTGTACAAGCAACAGGAAAATTGCAGTTGTCAATGTGCAAATTTAGTCTCGGGGTAAGTTCATCCGAGGAAGTAAAATCTCAATTTAGATTTTTTTCCCATATCTGACTCTCCTTCCCCCAATGCCCACATATTTCTTCTAGAATGGGAGAGGACAAGTTACTCAGTAAATGTATTTCACACCCAAGTATTGGGTATGAAAAGGAGGGGATGGGTTCACCAAAATGGTTTGAAGTTGTCTTTCAAGGGGCTTAATTGCAAAAGAGGCTTAAAGTGTCCTGGTGTGTGTGTGTGTGTGTGTGTGTGTGTGTGTGTGTGTGTGTGTATGCCTGCACATGTGCACACATCTTGTTTTTAGCAATGTTGGGGACAGAGCTACGGCTTCATGTACATTAGGCAAATGCTCCATCACTGTGCTACATCATCTTTTCATAATGCAGGAAATCAGCAAGATATTTTCTGGTATTTTTCTGGTGTGCTTCTCAGAAAGTCTACCTGCCTATAGGGGCGGATAAAAAAGGAACAGGCTGCAGCTCCCAGGTTGGGAGCATACATTAGCATACCATTAGCATATCATTAGAGAGGGAAAGGCCAGCTGTATGGGTTCCTAAGATGGGCCAGGTGGGAGAAATGGCCCCAAATCCACCTGGCTAAACAGGAGAGCTGAGAGCTTGGAAACCAGCAGCAAACTCTGATGATTTGAAAGTAAGCTGTATTCCAGTACAGGTTTGACAAGCGTTTCCTATATCAAAGCAGCAAATGGACTTTCATTTCAGAAAACATCTGGTCTCTCAGACCATTCTATCAGAAGCAGCTATTTTCTTTAAATTGAAAGTCAAGGCAGTTTCTTTTTCTCAAAACCGTGCTGTCAGCTCTGCTGCCTGACTGGAAACATTTGCTTGCTCTACACAATGGCAAAGCTGCCTTATCCTTAAACAGAAGTGGGATGGGAAGACCCTCCAGAAGGGCATCTCGTGAGTGATACATTTACATAAATTTTTGCCCCAAAGGACATGTCTATCAGTTATAAAGATGGAATGTATTTAGAGAAAACTTTAGAGGAAAAGAGATGCCAAACTGCTCCTCCAGTAAGGATCCTTGACACATGACACATCTATATCATCTATGTATATTTCCATTGGCCATTTGAAAATTTCATGATAAAGGGGAAATTTTCTTGACCTACATACTCCTAAGTCATCAATTACTAGATGTTTGAGTGCATACAAATGATTGTAAGTATGTATAGATGTGTGCTGCTTAATGATGGGGTTGTGCTAAGCAAAATGCCTGCTTTGGTGATGGGCTGAGTTGTGAGCATCATACTTACATAAAGCAGAATGGCTGGGTAGTTCCTAAGCAATACAAACTCATGAGACGCCCATTATCCATGAACTGTCACCAAAGTGTAGTTATGTGGCCCATGACTATACCGCATGTAACAGATACTCTGTGCGAATATGCACCTGCACATTAGGGTGAGGTCATTACATCACGTTACTGAACCTTATTGTTTGCATCTCAGGACTGCCCATTCACTTCACCAAAAGCTCACTAATTGCCCCCCCCCCCGTGTACTGTAGCAAAAAATCATTTATTATTTCAAAATGCTTTTCCAACTAGACAGAATTTATATCATTAACTATGTAATAGTTCCTTAATTAGAAGTAAAATGATCATGGCAGGATGTTGTTGATATAATAATCTTACCTGTGATACTGTAAGAGTTTGAGATGGCTCCCGGTACCAAAGACAGGATCATTCTTACAGTTATAACCTTTCGTACTGACTTCCCCATTCATCATTTGTCTCCTCTTTATCAATTACAGAGAATCATATTTAGTTCATTAACAGAAGGAAGCTACCTTCCCTTTCTCTGATATTTCACAGATGCTAATGATGTATAAATCCTGATGCTCAGGGAAAAAGAATACCAACCCATTTTCTCATGAATTATAAGCAGGCTACATGAAAACAGAATCTAGAAACATACTCAGTAATCCCATGATTATAAATCCATCCACTATAAATTTTGAGGAAAAACATATAATTAAAAAAATGTAGAAAGCCACACTATGGTTTTATGTAAAGCGTCAATTTAGTTATTCAATGGTTATAAATTAGCCATTAGGAACTTATTCTTCGAAATGGATTAACCTTTTCAATTATCATTTCATCTGTTTTCTATATAAAAAATTCAAAGAAATTCAAGGTATAGGAAAGACATGCTGGTGGGGGAATCTGAAACTGATTTGGTGGCTTTGGAGTTGACATAATCTTGGCCTGGTGCAGCTCGTTTTGGAAAGCTGCCTCATATTTCCCCTGGTTTTGAACTTTTTTTTCCTTACCACTTTCATCTAGCAAGAAATCATCCTGGTAACGGAACTTCTCCGGTCCACATGCAATAAAAATGTCATCGTCACCAAAAAAGTCCTGAAGGCACATCACCTACAAGAGAAAAGCACGGTACTCAGCGAGGGGTCCTCAGAACAGCAATTACAACTCGCCTCCCCCCAAGCAGACCTCTGCATAAAGCCACTTTCCTTTAATGGAATCAACAGGGCAGCTTCTCTAGAGGATTTCAAAGGAACGGCTCAAGCATCTGTTATTAGTAAGAAGCATGTTCCGTTTCAGTTCTGCAGAAAGGCGGAGAAGGCGACTAGACCCGGTAACTGTCACATTTATTACTTGATACATCAATGGGCTATGAGGTAAGAGCTCTTTGTTTCCATAACACAGTGGATGCAGGACTGTGTGAGCAGGGAGCCCCCTCATGCTTCTGAATGTAAGTTCTGATAGCAACAAAAATCAGCACATGATTTTAGCAGCAAATATGCCTTTTTGCTGATTGATGCCATCGTGTGCTCAGGACCATCATTGAGAAAAAATACTGTGTTGTGTTGAGAACATGATAGTCTCCTTTAGACCCATCCTACCACTAGCTGAAAGAAAACTAGAGCTCTTGTAAGAGGAAGAATCTGAAAAAGTTATTGGTGAGGTTTAGATACAAAGACTAAAGTAGATCTATGCCCTTCTCCCATGCTGCACTTAACGGTGAAACTCTCAGCCCACACCCAACACCATTACCCATTATTTTTCAGTACTGGAGATCAAGGCCAGGGCTTTGCTTATGCTGAGTGAGTACTTGGCCACTAAGCTATGCTGCTGCTCTTGGCTTCTGTTTTCTTGCCTATTTATTTTGAGATAGGTCTCACTACATAGCCTGGCCTCAAACTCTCTATCCTCCTGTCTCAGACTCCCTAGTATTGAGGTTATAGACCTGGGACATCATGACCCTTAACTTCTTGTTGTCTTATAAAAAGCATGTTTTTTTGACAGGTTCTCCCTAGTCCCAACCCGCCTGAAAGTCACAATGTGGACGAGAGCGGAAAAAAGCAATTTTTAAACTGGACATGGTTGTACATGCCTATAATCTCAGCATGTGGGAGGGGGCTAAGAAAGGACAATTACCAGGTTGACTTTGAGGCCAGCCCAAATACCATAGTAATACTCTGTATCAAAAGTATAAAAAAGGTTTTGATGCAATCTTTTCTCGACCTAGCCTTCAATAAGAACTTTAAGGCAGATGTCACCTTGCAGTGAAATGCAGTCAGAATGAATCATTTCAAGCATACTGCTCCTGGTCTTTGAAGAGGCTTTTGCAGTGTATTATTCATAATATATACGATGCAAGCACTGGGATACTGCTTCTTATCTATTTTCCCAATTTCCTTTCACCACTTGGCAAATCATAAGGTGCCCAATTGGAGCCACCCATTCAGAGCTCTACAAAATAGCCTTTGAATTGCATTTTCCTCTGGGTGCTCCAGCCCTGGAGACAAAGCCATGTGGAGGGTGAGGCACTGACACCCCATGTTTACTGTCAGTATTTCCCTCCTCTGAAGCTCAGCTGTGGCCATGTGATTCTGTGTCTTTGCTGTCCTTGGTAATGCTGCCGTATCCATGAGCTGTGGGATTCAGAGCAGAAAGTTGGGAGAATACAACATGCTTTTCAGTCCCAGGTGCAGTGGTGTGGGGGTACTGGGGTCTCTCCAAATGTCTCCTCTCCAAATGCCTTGACCGCAATTTTTTAACGGAATTTTTCAAAAGTTCGGTAATCAACATTAAACATGAATAAGATGCATCCATGGCTGTCAGTGATCATTCTGCCTTTGAAAGCTTGAAGACATGGGCAATCTAAGGAGAGGAGGGACCCGAGGGGTCTCAGCACAAGCATGATATCAGACTAGCTGCACTTGCACTTACTTTTTAAAATCCTTTGAATTCAGAATCTGAACTCCACACAGCTCCTCCTCTCTCGCTCCAGTTCTGACCTCAGCCATCTTCACCTTCATGCTGTCTCAGCTTTCTCTGAGTATTGGTGTCATCTATCCAGAGGCCATTTTCATTTTAGATGCATAGATCTTTACTGAATGCCTGCCAGAGGTCAGCTAGCACATAGCACTGACATACAGAAATGAGTAAGAAACGAGCTCTCCCTCAGGCAAAAATATGAACACTGACACCAAATGTGCAGTGCTTCCTAAAGGGTAGATGATGAATAGATTTTTGTGTAGTCAGAAGTCCTATGGCCAAATATCACATTGGGTTTATCCAATGTAAACAGGTTTCTGAACTTCAAAAATCCTTCATGTGTTAATAGTATACCAGAACTCCAAGGAAGAGAGAGGAAAAATCATGCTTTCCGGAACTCAATGGTTCCAGAACTGTTTCTCCCATGGCATCATGCAGACAGTGCTCATACAGTGCCTCCTTTGGTTAGATGTTGAGAACCAAGAGTGCAAGGACTCAGAAGCCAGGCACGGTGGCACACACCTATAATTCCAGCACCTGGGAAGCGAAGGCAGGAGGACTGTGAGTTTGAGACCACCCTGGGCTACACAGTAGATGCAGTCTCCCAAAACACAAACCTACCAACCACAAACAGAACCCAGAGACCACATGGGGAAGAACAGTTACCTGCTTACACAGCCATGTTTCTCTAAGAAGATTTGCTTGCTAATTTATTGACTGAAACTTTTATGATGGACCAACTCTGTGCCAAGTTCTAGGTCAAATACTATGATAAGAAAATTCTAATAAGGGCAGAGGCGATATAACTTAGTCCATAAAGTGCTTGCCACAAAAGCATGAGGTCCCAATTCAATCCCTAGAATCAATGTTAAAAAAAAAAAAAAAGCTGGGTAGAATAGAACGTGCTTATAAGCCCAATTCTAGGAAGGCAGAAACAGGGGAACCCTTGAGGCTTACTGCGCAGCCTGCCTAATCAGTGAGTCTTCGGTCAGTAAATCACCATGTCTGAGAAAACAAAGAGAAATGACACCCAAAATTGCCATTTGGTCTCTGCACACATGTGCATTCACACTGGCAGACACACACATATGCACATGTATACATACACAAAATTTCTGACAGACAAAAAAATATCATTTCCTAAAGGAAAGAGTCCTTTCTGTGTATTCCCATCATTTACGTTGCAGAATATCAAATGTCTAACTAAACTATTCTCATCTATGTGTACATGTTTTGTCCTAAGTGAATAAATATGCATCATCAGAACTGCAGTATGGCAGAAGCTGGTCACCAGCCCCACACTTCTACCATTCAAGCTGATGACCCTTCTACAAACTTGAGACCCAATGAACACAGAGCCAGCTATCCATCTTGGACAGTTTAGGCATAATTCTGTTAACAAGTGGGAAATGAAACACGATGAACTTTTGATGTCCTTTCCAAAACCAGGACTCCAAGAATACGAAAGGAAAAGTATCTGTCATCACTCAGCACAAAGACACAGGGAGAAGTCATTTTGATGCTGAGTAGCGTGTACCCATTTACTGCTCCTGCTTCTGCGAATGGAATCAATGTTGAACTATCTGACACTCTGGTGTCTTGTGCTCAGCATCATTTTGCTTCTTTCCTGTTTACAGTTTCTCGCTGGAAAATGTAAGGTCAGTAGATGAAATTCAAAAAGAAAACTGCTCTTCCTGGAACATCATAGAAAAAGAGTGAGGGCAAAGGAGATTTGGACACGAAGTTACAAGAAGTGGGTTTCGGGTAATTGGTGCACTTAGGCTGTCTGCGCTCTCTCACCGTATCATTGATTGACAGGTCACTGTAGTGTAGTCCATCTAACAGAAAGCATAACAGAGGGAAGTTTATATCCCCTTTCTTTTGTACTGTTTAGGCATTTTCCTTGAAGTGTTTCTGCACATTCTGATTTCAAGGGATTACAAAAAGTAGAGGAATGTGAAGTACATTTTGCATAATAATCTGATCTCGTTATAAGTATAAAGTATTAATTCTTTTAAAAGTTAATGTACCCAAACCTCAGCTTGGTTACCAGGCTTAAAATATAAGTTCTATTTATGGGTGAAAAGCATGCCTCATCTACCATGAAATCTCTGCTCAATTGGTATCACCAAGACAGGGCAGATGCAAAGTGAGACACTGAGTTTGAGTGTCTGTGGAAAGCTCAGCCTGTGGAGAGCATCCGTCCTCCAAGCTTACTTCTTCACTATCATCTTTTCACACCTCATTTCCAACTCTCTCCAAGAACTGCTATTGCCAGCGTCTGTCTGTCTGTCTTCTTTGCTAGTGTTAACTATGGCTGTGGGTTGATCCCTAGTAACAGCTTCAAAACCCAGGCTGGCCCCAGCCTTCCTCCCCATAGTTACCATCCCATGTCGGTCCAAAGTTCATCCTCTTTTAGGGTCCTTGATATTTTCCTCCTGTGGAAGTTTGCATCCCCACCTTCTTTGTCTGTAATCCATCCTATTTAATTTTGTCAGTCAGCTTTCAAATTCTTTCCATATCTCAGAAACCACCAATGGCTTATAACCATCAATTTAAAAGTTCAGCTTTTTGAGGTTGGTATAGAAGATGTCTCTAAATCTACCTCCAACCCAACCTGCCAGAACTTCTAGTGTTTAAGTTATCACATAGCATCTGATGAGTAGTAGACATTGGTCTGATGGATGGATGGATGGATGGACAGATGGATAGACTATGCTTTAAAATGAATGTGTTCTAATTGATCTCATTTTCTAATAAAGGGATTATTCTTTCCTATTTATGTGCATTTTTCTATAAAATTCCCCCTATTTTGAATCCACTCTTACCTATTCCTGGCCTGTTTAAGACCCACCTATGGATCAAGGTTCAGGTGAAGGTTCAAAGTCCCACTTTGTCCATGCACTCCAATCCAAAGAGGCCCATCCTTGTGCTGAGTTGTGTAGTCAGCGTTCAATGCATGTTAATTGAGCACTTATTTGATAGACTTGAGACTATAACTGCTGTTACCTTTTCTCTCTTCTTTATAAGTCTGTATGTCTACAGACTTATGCTTATAATCCCTAACACACTGTTTGCTGTGAATCAGTCATTTGCAAAGAGTGTTCTGCATGATTTTCCAGTGCTTTTGTCAAAGATCTGAGAAGAGGTGGTCTGTGCCATCAGTCAGCTATGCAGAAATAAGTCCTGTTTGTAAAGATTCCAAACTGAGTCGGGTCACAGCAGTGTCTCTTGGTTGATGCTGCTCTTTGGCCCTGCAGTTGTGTCTGCTCTTGTGTTTCCCAAGAGCATAGCACTGCTGACTGCCCAGGTTCTAACCAAACCCAGCTCTTCCACTCAGCTGTGACCCTTTTTGTGCTTTAGTTTATCACATCAATCGTTTTAGAGGATTAGATGACCTAAGGCCATTTGTTCTGAACAGGTACAGAACAAATTCTCAATACATTTTAAATATTTTTATGAGCCAAAAATTTATCACTGGACTAAGTATGAATCAAATATATACCTACTTCAAATGAATAATTTCTGAAACAGAAACAAACATGATTCCATACTTGTAGACACTGTGCCCTCAGGCTTATTTTCTAAGTAAATCTGAGCATGTAGCAAATGGATATCCCTTATTGCTTTGGGAATAGGGGTTCTATCAGGATTATTATTTTGATGAAAAGTGTGCTTTGGATTAGAATCAAGGAATTGGTGCAAAGCTGGTAGAAGTCACAACACAAAGATGGGATGTGGTCTACACCTCTGATTTCCATTAGGCTTCCTCTGCCTAATTCGGCAAAAAGTCATTTGCAAGTCTGATCATCTGATATCACAAGTATAGTGCGATGAATCATTGTCTCAACTCAGAAGCTCTGGGGGTCCACTGGAAAAACTTTTAGATTTGTGGGAACCAGAGATTGTATTCTTTTCAGAAACGATTCCCTGTTTAAATGCCTTACATTAGAGAGGAAATTGTATGTGTATTACACACAATTCAGAAAGGAAGTGATTCATTTATGACACAGACTGCTCAAGTTCTATCAATTGATGTTTCCTTCTTACCTAGTGCTTTAATTATTAGATGAAACTAACTCAAAATTCCAATCATTGAATGAGAGTTTATCTCTGATGGTGCTTAGGATAGGGCCAAAGTTACAGTTATCTTAGAAAACACAGGTGACTAGAATTGTTAGATATGCTAGAAAAAAAAAAAAGCCCTTGAGCATGGATCATGATATCTGGGTTCTAAGCCCGCATTTTCCGTAATTGTTATAAGAACCTGGAACACTTAATTAAATTTTCTTGCTTACCAGTTTCTGTATTGGTTCTAATATGTTGTATCATATAAGATGAAATAGAAAAGATGAAAAATATTGCTGTGATGTGTAAACAGGAATAGTTCCATATGAATTACTGCATCTACACTGCTTCTGTGGATCTGACTCCTGTATGCTAGGCAAGCGTTCTACCACTGGCTCCAGCTCCATTACTGCATTCGGTCCTTAAGATACACTGTGGTATTTAGTTCTCTCCACAGTGAAGGAGACAGGCTCTGACAACTGTTAGATGATTGCTACGGATCCCCCAAAGGGTCACAGGGTAAAGGCTTGTTTCCCAGCATGGTGTTATTGGGAGTTAATGAGACTGCTAATAGGTGTACCTATCTAGGAGGTTCTTAGGTCAGGAGGGCACCATGTACCCCTAGTTCCTTCCTTGTCCTGTCTTTGGTATCCTGGTCAAGAGGTGAACAACATCACTTTTCCTCGTTCTGCCAGGACAAGCAGCTGTGTCAAAGGTCCACAAGCAACAGGGAGAGCCATCCATGGACCAAATCCTCCAAAATCCTGAACCAAAATCAACATTTTCTCTTTTGAAGTCGATAATGCCAAGCATACAGTAATGGGAAAATGATGTTACGTTGTGGTGTTAGTATCCTCAGTTTGCAGATAAGAGACTCGGCCTAAGATGAAAAAGAATAACAGTAGGAATTTGGATCCAATTCAACTAGAATTCAAATGCAGGCTCTTAACTATCAAGTCACAGGAAAACAAATCTATTTAAATGCACAGGAACATGTACCCCGATTCTTGTGTATTAGAAATTTCACTTGATAAACCATCACTATGAGCAATTATTTCATATATTATGCATTAATAATATATAATAAGAGAGTGTCTAATGAAACACTTTTTTTTTTTTTACTTAAAAAGAAATTTGAATTATTTCTCTGGTTTAAGGGAAGCATTTACTTTTCCTATACGAAATCTAAATTTGTATCTTCTCCACCAACTAATAATTATGGAACGCTCCTCCCAGGAGACAGCAGTATACAGAGGGAACAAAACTGTGCAGATAAACACAGACATCCTCAACTGTGTGCTTCCGGCCAGAGCTGCTCTGCAAGGGCAGAAATTCAAACAAAGGCAATAAAAGCATCTGCTATTTACAAATTTCCAAATCAGGACCATGGAATGAATCTATTCCCTCAACTGGAAAGAGATCTCCATGGTGACGCTGACTTCAGGAAGCTGAACCGGTTTCTTAGCACAGCGCTTAGCAAGGATATTTTCTTTACAAGAGCGCCCTCTACAATCCAAACAGGAGATTGCTTTTGGACAATATTTGAAGCAGACAAGTGTTTTTACTCAGTATCTCATTGTTAAATATATATATGTATATATATGCCAAGGGCTGGAGAGATGGCTCAGAGGTTAAGAGCACTGATTGCTCTTGCAGAGGACCTGGGTTTGATTCCCAACACTCACATGCGGCTATGAACTGTCCTTAACTCCAGTTCCAGGGGAATTCAATGCCTTCTTCTGACCTCTGTGGCACTGCACGACACGGGTGCGCAACACTCATACACATAAAATAAAAATAATAAATAAAATATTAAAAAATAAAAGCAAAGCCAAGAAATTCAGTATGTTTATTGAACTGATTATGAAATATCCTTTCTGTTTTAGTTTTTTAAAAAAATATTTATGAATAATTTCTCATTTTTCCTGATACCAGTCAAAGACAGTTAAACATAAAGGTTCTGTTGCTCACATTTTTTTTTTTGAGACAGGGTCTCCCTGTAGCCCCAGGTGGCCTGGAACTCACTATGTAGACCAGGATGGCCTTGAACTCACAGAGATCCACCTGCCTCTCCTTTCTGAATGCTGGGATTAAAGGCGTGTGCCACCATGCCTGGCCCCTGTTGCTCACATTTTGAAGAATTTATATTAATTAAAAAATGTATATGTGGGGCTGAAGAGATGATTCAGCGGTTAAGAGCACTGGCTGCTCATGCAGAGGACCCAGGTTCAATTCCCGGCACCCACATGGCAGCTAACTCCAGTTTCAGGGGAATCTGACAGCCTTTCCTGACCTCCACTGGCACTGCATGACACGGGTATGCCTACACACATGCAGGCAATACACTCATACACAAACAATAACAATAATAAATAAAATATTTTTTTAAATGTGTGTATGCACATGCATGTGCAGTGCCCATGAAGGCTGAAGAGGGCGTTGGTTCTCCAGGGGCTGGAGTTGCCTGCAGAGGGGAATTGAAGTCCTCTGAAAGAGCTAGAAGCACTCTTAACCACTGAGCCATTTCACTAGCCCCTGTTGCTCACATTTTACTGAGATGCTTTTTACCAAAGAAGAGTGCTTTTACCCTTGTGAAATAAATGTAGTCACCTTATGATGTATGTAAGACACCAAGTCAACAATCTTGTTCTTGATGCATAATTTATATGACCATTATAATCAGCTTTCAGTTAAAATGTGGCACACACAGGCTCCCTCCTTATGCAAAAACTAAACTGAGAACAGGTTTCTTTTCCAATTTCAGCCAAGTCAACCATTGTGGTCTTTTCTCTTTATAATCAGGTTATTTGTGTTTCTAGTTATGAAGTATGTCTACAATTAGTTGTGCATTCATATATTAGAAATATTAAAATGTTCTTTTCATAAAAATACATCGTTTAATTTTTATTTTTACCTTTCTCATTTCTTTGAAAATTTTAAAAAATATTTTATTTACACTGGATGTTGTGGTTCACATCTTTAATCCCAGCACTTGGGAGGCAAAGCCATGAAGATCTGTGTGAAACTAAGGCCAGGCTTGACTACGTAGTGTGATCTAGGCCAGCTGAGGCTACAGGGAAACCCTGTTTCAAAAACAAACAACAAACAACAACAACAACATAAAAAGATTTTATTTATGTTTATGTGGTCGAGCGTTTCATCTGCGTGTACTGTATGTAAATATGTCATGTATATGCAACACCTACCGAGACCAGAAAAGAGCATCATTGGATCCCCTGGAATTGGAGTTAGGGACAGCTGTTAGCTGCCTTGTGGGTGCTGGGAACTGAACCTGCATTCTCTGAAGGAGCAGTCAGTGCTTTTAACCACTGATCCATCTCTCCAGCCCATTTGGATGATAAATTCATGCAAATGATAACTTATTTTATAATAGTTCCTCTAACAAAACTTTCTAATAAAATTAAAAAAAAAATAAGTCTTGTTCTTGGGCTGGGGAGATGGCTCTGTCAGTAGAGGTCTTTCTGTAGAAGCATGACTACCTGCATGGATCCTCGGGACCCAGGTAAAAATAACCTGGGCATGGCGGCACTCACCTGCATTTCCAGTGCTGGAGAGGCAGAGACAAGTGGATCCCTTGAGCTTATGGACCAGCCAGTCCAGCCAAATCAGTGAGCTCCAGATTTACCAAGAGATCCAGTGTGCTGGATAGTTTTAGTTGTCAACTTGACATACCTGGGTAGAGGGAGCCTCAATTGGGGAATTTTCCCATTGGTCCAGCCTGTGGCCATGTCTATGGGGTATTTCATTAATTTTTGAGTGATATGGGAGGGCCCAGTCCACTATGGTTGCTGCCACCCCTAGGCAGGTGGGCCTAAGTTGTATAAGAAAGCAGGTTGAGCAGGGGCCAGGAGAGCAAGCCAGTAAGCAGCATTCCTCCATGGCCTGTGCTTCAGCTTCTGCCTTCAGGTTCCTGTCCTGAGTTCCTACCTTGGACTCCCTGATGAACTGTGACCTGGGATATTTAAGCCAAATAAACCCTTTCCTCCCTAAGTTGGTATTGGTCAGAGTATTTTGTCACAGCAATTGAAAGCAAACTAGAACAGAAATTGGTACCAGAAGTGGGATATTGCTGTGACAGACCTGACCCAGTTGTTTTTGGGAGGACTGTGGAAACGTTTCGAACTTTGGGCTGGAAAAGCCATTGAGAGCTTAGAGTTCGTTGCTGTGGAGCTTAGGACACTTATGCTGAAAGAGTTGAGAATGGTGGAGGCCTGGCTTGTGAAGTTCCAAAGGAAAGTGGAGATTATCAGAGCTGTTTATATGGTATCTTAAATTGAGAATCTGTGGGTTCTGGTCATCTGGGGCTGAAGAATCAGCTGTGATTAAGAAGAGACCAGAACCACTTTAGTGAAACCTCTGTTTTACTGGGACAATTGATGCTGGTTAGCTGGGGCTGAAAAATCAGCTGTAAGTAACAAAATCTTCTGCAAAGTATTTCCTCAGGGGCAGCACACAGAAGCAGTGGTACAGAGGGGACCCAAGCCTCCATCTCAAGCTGGAAGCAGGATGTGGCAATGTGTAAGAGTCTCCTCCATGGTTCTGGTGTTGAAAGCGTGAAGGGATCACAAAAAGCAGCTGAGATTTGGCACCCTGAGAGACCAGGAAAAGCCATTGGTGAAAGTATAGCCTAAGTTGCAGTGAAGACACCAGGATTGAAGGGTTCAAGGAAAGAATTTGAAACTTTGCACCCCAAGAGGCCAAAATAGGACATTGGTGAAGGCGCAGTCTCAGTTTCAGTGGAGACCCCAGCTTTTTGGAGATGCCTGGACCATGGGACAACCACCAAGGGCAGCCACAGGTATGGAATGGAGCCAGCCTGGGTCTGTGAGGTGAACTGTGTGTGCTGTGGATGGCAGTTAGAGAAGTGGAGCTGCCAGAACCCTTTGGAGCCCAGAAGATCGTGAGTGAATCCCAGATGTCCAGCTTTGAGCTACTTTGCTGGACTTAGGTTTTGCTTAGGTGTGCCTGATTCTTCCCTCTGAAATAAGACAGTACTTGTTTTGGAATTTAAGGAGCCCATAGTTAAGAGACTTTTAAAACAGATTGTGAACTTTTAAGTGTTTGGATGTTTTTATTGAGCTTTTAAAATTTCATACATTTCCCACCAAAATCCAGACCCCCTTTCCCCAGTCATGCCTCCCCCATTCCCCCACAGAACCCTATGCACTCTGCCATACATGCTGAGTCCTATTCATTCAGGTGTTTGTACCAAAATGTCCTTCAGTGTTAATGCATCCACTGGAGTCTAGTCAGCCCATCCAGTGGTCTATGTAAATCATACTCTCCCTCACCCAGAAGCAATCAGTCTTAAATGGTTCTCAATCTAGTGTTGGCCCACCGCTTGTGAGGCCTCCATGTTTGGATTTTTTAAGGACTATGAAACTTTTAAGGTTGTACTGTCTTATGCTGTGATATTGTTAACATAATATCTTGGAGACAAAAATTAAAAGGTTCCGGCTTAACAGTGATGTGCTTTGTGTGTCAGGTTGACAAGGGGTCAGTTGTGCTGGATAGCTTTAGTGGCAACTTGACATCCCTGGGTAGAAGGAACCACAATTGAGGAATTTCCTCCATTGAACTGGCCTGTGGCCATGTCTGTGGGGAATTTTCTTGACTGTTGAATGATATGGGAGGGCTCAGTCCACTGTGTGTGGTGCCACCATGGGTAGGTTGTCCTGTATTGTGTAAGAAAGCAGGCTGAGCAAGGGTCAGGGGAGCAAACCAGTAAGCAGCATTCCTCCATGCCCTGTGCTTCAGCTCCTGCTTCCAGGTTCCTGCCCTGAGTTCCTACCTTGGGCTCCCTCAGTGATGAACTGTGACCTGGGAGATGTAAGCTGAATAGACCCTTCCCTCCCCAAGTTGGTATTGGTCAGTGTTTTGTCACAGCAATGGAGAAACAAACTAGAAGAGCCTGTCTCCCAATTTAAGGTGGAGAGCGGTTCAGGAAGACCTTCAGTCTCAAACTCTGGTCTTCACATGCATGAGCACACAACTGCATATTCCCCCATAGGCATGTGGACTTGTACACATATGCACACATACAGACAGACCAAAACAAACAAACAAACAAACAAACAAAAACAAACAAATAAAACCCTGGTCCTTGGTCAGAGAACACTATAGGCATAAAAAGGGAAACAAATTAGTTAAATAATACCACTAATAAACAAGAAAATAAAGACCCTCAAAGTGCCTTTAGCAAGTTTTGAAACCTGTTCTAAAGCATTTTTTAACAAAAGCTGGTAATACTGCTGAAATTCAGAACAGGTAGGAGACAACAAAGGAAAACCCTCTTTCGTTGTTGTTGTTGTTGTTGTTGTTGTATGTGGTGTACATGTGTGGTACATGTACATGTGTGTAAATGCAAGTACATGTGTGTTCGTGAGTGCAGAGGTCAGAAAAGATGTCCTGCTCCCTCCCTTTCTGCCTTACTCACTTGAGTCAGAGCCTCTCACTGAACCTGGAGGTCTGTTGGCAGCCAGGAGCCCTATGGGCCCTCCTATCTCCAGCCCTCACCGCACTGGGGTTATAAGTCTGCGTGTGGGTGTGTCCAGCCTTTTATGTGAGGACTAGGGATTCAGATTCAAGTCCTCGTGGTTGCATGGCAAGTGTTCTTATGCACTGAGCCATCTCTCCAGCCCTATTTTGATTTTGAAATGGCAGCAATTTCATTTGCTGTGTCAATCAGATTTTAAAAAATTATTGTGGGACTGAAAATATATTCATTCACTGAGTATGTTCTCAGCTGCTCTCCTTGACACAGACTTCAGCTAGAGCTGGTCCTATCCTATTGTGTGACTAAGCCACATGGCCATATGCAAAAATCAATATTTCATGAACTTGGACATACCAAAGAGATGCAGGCAGCCACATCATCCAGATGATTGATCTTTCATTATTTGTCCTTTTTAAAAAATACAGATAGTTGCTGATCTTACAATGGTTTCAGTTACAATTCTTTGACTTTACAGTGGGTGGAAGCCGTTACATATTCAATAGAAACCACCTTATTACACAATCACTGCACATTAACAGTGCAGACCCATATGACCATTCTGTTTTTCATTTTCAATATAGTATGTAATAAATTACACGAAGTATTGGACACTTTATAATAACACATGCTTTGTATATGAAGTTTAAGACCAAAGTGCCACCAGACTTAGGGTCTGATGAGAACTCACTTCCTTGTAGACGACATCTTCTCCCTATGGCCTTACCTGGTGGAAGGTTCTAGGCTCCTCTCTGGAACTGTGTATTGGAGTCCACATCCCAATCATGAGCACTCTCAAAGGTCTTACCTCCTACCACCATCACTTTGGGTGGGTCAGGATTTCAACTTATGAGTTCACTAGTCATAAAACTGTATAAAATGACCTTCTAGCAGCAAGCACCAAGTATCTGGCCTCTACCACCTAATAGATGTATGAGTTTGATCAGCTATTAGCATCTTTAAGTCTCAGTTTCCTTGTTTTTTAATTTAAAATTTTTATTTTTATTATTTTTGGGATGAGGAGACACCAGTGCATGGAAGTCAGAAGACAATTTTGCGAGCTGGTTCTCTCCTTCCACTGTGGGATCCAGGGATAAGATTGTCAGGCTTGAGTGCCAAGAGCTTTTAGATGAGCCATCTGGCCTGCCCAGTTTCCTTGCATCTAAATAGAACTACCACTGCTGTTCCAAGAGGATTCAATGGAACAATGGATAGAAAGCACTCAGTCCTGTGCCTGGCTCACAGGGAACCCAAGATATGAGTATATTTATTACAATTAGTGCTGGTATTGGTAAGGCACAGTAGGGAGGTCTCTGTGTTGGGCATCATTCTGGGGGACCTATTGTTTAAGAAGAGAATACCACCCTCCCCACCACCACCTCCACACCCTTGGATATCTGGGAATGAGAGATGTGGAAACAAGAGTTGACTTTAAAACTTTCCAATCTTGATCTTTTGCCAAGTCACAGTCTCTCAATCCTGTTACTGTGTTTACTTTCTCCTAATAGAGAATCCTTTAGTGTTGCCCACCACAGTGTCAGAGACCCTTATACCATTAAGTCACTATTCACCGAAGGAAGAGCAAGAAGATGGAAGCTGTTTCACAGCAATCTCTTTGGGACAGGGATAAGCAATCTGTGATCTGACCTCAAAAGCAAACCCCTTACAGGTACCTAGAGCAGATGCTTAAGAAGGACGGCAACCACACCCAGGAGCTGAATTATCTGAATAATCTGATTGAATTCATTACATTCAGGGATAGAAAGGAATCAAATGCAGTGAAGACCTCCCAAATGATCCGCATGCATCAGTAACTGAGGCAACCACATGGCTTCTATTTTGGCAGATGCCACTTTCAGTCATGTAAACTCATATGAAAACGTTTCTTTAGCTCTGATTCCACCCAAGCACCTTTAGATCTACCAACATCCACCTAAAGTTTCAAAAATAACTCCACCTTAGAGAAGATTTTCAAGTCTCGTCTTTATAAACTTTCTTTCATAAACGTTTGCTTTATGATCTTGTGGTTGTGAGGTGGCTACTTGTAAAAGGCAAGATGAAGGTCAAAAAAGTGCTGTTCTGAGTTGCCCCTAATAGAAGTTTATAAGAAGCTTGGGAGGAACAACTAATGAGCAGGGCTTGGGACCACAGGAACTTAGCACAGGAAAGGAGCTGCTAATCATCTTCTATGGGTGCTTAGTGGTCTTGGCATGCCAGTAAAGACACAAAGTCAGGTTTCAAATCCAGAGAACTAAACCCAACCACAAACTGTGTGAGAGGCAACATTTAAAGCCTCTCTCTCTCTCTCTCTCTCTCTCTCTCTCTCTCCCTCCTCTCTATTCCCCCCCAACCCCCCGCCCCGGATTTTGCTATGTTGCTAAGGCTGGCCTGGAACTTGTGGTCCTGATTTTCCTGCCTCAGCTTTGAGCGCTAGGTTTGCGGGTGCACACGGTACCCTGGGCGAGTATCCTTTCTCCTTCCCGCACCCTCCCTTTGCTCTTTCTTCCTTTCTTCCTAGGGCCTCAGGCATGCTAGGCAAATGCTCTTCCACTGAGTATATTCCCAGCCCTCTTTTGATTTTTTTAAATTTTGAGACAGGGTTTCACTAAACTGTCCACATTGGTCTTGAACTCACTCTAAACCCCAGGTTTTGAACTTGTGATCCTCCTGCCCTCAGCCTCCTGAGTAGAAGAGATTACAGGCTATTCAGGCCTCCAGATCCAGTAACAAACACACTTTGATAAAATCAGATTCTTAGAAATCTGTAAGAAAATCATAATCCAAAGTATTGGTATGTAACTGAACAATAAAACCCTAAAGACTCACTTTTTCTTGTAATTTCTTCTGCACTGGTTTGTTGCATGAGTTCATAAAATAATATCCTCAAAGACATAGACATATGGCTCTGCCAGGAAGATTTATAAATGTTGCTTGACATTCAAGTATGGAATTGGTTGCCTTAAATACATCCATATCTATTTATAATCTCTACAGGTCTGTATCTATAGCTTGACATTAAAAAAGATATTTTATATAATTCAAATTAGTATTCTCAAGTGATGTGTTTCAAGCAACAATTTTTACATAAAGCTGATATTTCCAAAGGGATTGTTAGCAACACAATCTCTATTACCATCAATACTACCTCCACTGCCCTATGAACATCAACATTACTACAATAACTACCACTATTGCTACCACCACCACCACCATCACCACCACTACCATCCCTCCCACTACCACCACCACCACCACCTCTGTTATCATCACCAACACTGCCATAATCCTCTCCTCCATCATGATTACCATCACCTGTGCCATCATCCCCACTGCTACTATCACTACCCCCCTCTATGATCATTATTATCGTCATCATCATTATTTATCATGAGAGCTCTCATAAACTTTTGTAGTAATGCCAGATGGCACATGCCTTCAATGCCAGCACTTGGGAGGCAGAGGCAGGCACATCTCTGTGAGATTGAGGCCAGCCTGGTCAACATAGTGAGATCCAGACCAGGTTAAAAAAAAAAAGAAAGAATATTGTAGTATGGCTTTGTGCTTGTTTGTTTGATGAGCTGAGAGCAGTCTTTTGTCTCCTATATCTTCTGTGCAGCAGTTAGCCATTGATCTGCTCACTGTGTGCTTAATCATTTCTAATTGATATTAATTATCCCAGAAGTTTTCAGTACAAAAGGAAGTTTAAAAAGTTAAAATTATATATTTTAAAATTATGTTAGGAATAACATTGTATTTTTTCACCCGCACTCTTACGTAACTGATAAAGATGTAATATATGACTTTGAAAATATTATTGAATAAAAATAGTTATTCTCCAAAAAGATATCTGAGAGACAATCAGCTCTTAAGATTACAAAGGTAAACATTCTTTGGAAATGTTTGAATAACGAAGCCATTTTTGCATGATTGTATTAACATTGAAGCAGAGCTGATAAAAACTAAGCGAGAGAGATGGCATCAGCAGGTGAAAAAATGTATAGTTCCGAAAGAAAGACGGACTTCAAGGCATTATGATTTTATAAATAAACGCTGATATCAAATGTAACTATGAACACATGCTTTGAGCTATCTTTACTCAGTGACCTTCAAAAATTATAGATGTGGGGCCTGGGGAGATAGTTCAGTCAATAAAGTGCTTGCTACACAAGTATGAGGGCCCAAGTTTGATCCCCAGGATCCATGTGAAAAAGCTGGGCATGGTGGCACGTGCTTGTAATCGCAGTGTTAGGAAGGTGAAGATGGGTGAATCCCTGGAGCTCACTGACTTGCCAGTCCAGCATAATGGGTGAATTCCTAGCCAATGAAATATTCCATCTTAAAAAAACAATATGGACAGTTCCTGAGGAATAATAGCTGAGGTTATCCTCTGGCCTCCACACATACATGCACACATATGTACATACCCATATGTACGCATGCATATAAAATATAAATGGGGACGAAACACTGTCGGTCAATATTTTTTGCCTTAATCTTATACTATGTATTCTATAACTCTCCCTTCTCTAAACGTGAGTTGTGTGAGTAAGGTGGGGCTGGTTGCCATGTCCCCACAGTGTGTGAGCTGCAGGAGTAAAGTGTCCTACTTGCAGAGGACTGCAGGTAACAGTGAAGTGGGCTGACAGCTTGATCACTGGCCATTAACATAGGCAGACAATGGGACACTGATGGGACTGCATTAAACTGAGATGTTCTTCATCTAGCTAACGGGGTGTTCTGGTTTGTTTCTCTGGTTTGCTGTGACAAAACACTCTGACCACTACCAGCTTGGGGAGGAAAGTGTTTATTTGTCTTACATCTCCCAGGTCACAGTTCATCAGGGAGCCCAAGGTAGGAACTCAAGGCAGGAACCTGGAGGCAGGGGCTGGAGCACAGGCCATGGAGGAATGCTGCTTACAGGCTTGCTTTCCTGGCCCCTGCTCAACTTGCTTTCTTATGCAAGACAGGCCCAGATGTCCAGGGGTGGCACCAACCACGGTGGGCTGGCCCTTCCACATCACTCAACAATCAAGAGGATGCCCCAAAGACATGGGCACAGGCCAGTCCTATGGAGGCAATTCCCCAAACAAGGCTCCCTCAACCCAGATGTGTCAAGTTGACACTAAAGCTATCCAGCACACAGGGGCAGATCAACACTTATCATGTGGCATATAGCAAGCCAGATGGATTATTTCCTAAGGGAAAGCAAAATCATGTTTTTATTTGAGAACTTCTAATTTTTTAGTACATTTTAAATTTAGTGTGTGCACGCATGCATGCCATGATGCATGTATGGAAGTCAGAGGACAGTTGCAGGAATCCATTCTCTCCTTCTACCATGTGGGTCCCAGGGATCAAACTCAAGTCATCAGGTTTGGAGGCAGGTGGCCTTTACAGCTGAGCCACTTCACTGACCTGAAAATCTCTAATTAAAAATTTTATTTTGTTTTGTTTGTTTTTATCTTATGTGTAGGAATGTTTATGTGTAGGAGCCTCTTATAACATCATATGCCCTGAATGTCCCCACAGGCTCAGTCTGTTTATAAGAAGCATCCACTTTGCTGAGGGAGACTCTCCCAATGCCAGGGTAAGACTATGCTCATGTTTACATATGATCAAGTTCCAATTCACATTAGCTAATGCACCAACACAGAACAGCCTGTATTTGAGAACTGGCTCTGGAATCAGGAAAACAAGGGTTCAATCCTATTCCCCTATAGATGAAGGTTGAGAAACCCACATTTCTTCACAGGAGACATGAAGGAGTTCTTTACTTCCCTCCCAGGGTAGTAGAAAGAATTTAGAATTTGATGAGATAATTCATGGCTATGTAACAAGCATCACACAAGAATGTAGGAAAAGGCAAGTGATAGTCCTTAAGTTACTGTTGGTGAAGCATAAACCTTCAAGATTATCCTCCAAAGAGTCAACAATCATGGACAAGAAGGCAGAATAAATTCACAATTTTCAGTTTGTCCTTTCCCTGTATTGTTTTTACAGTGAAGATTATTCTGTCTAACAGCTGTCAGACCAGACAACTGCAAGGTACTGGAGCTGCAATCAACAGGACATGAAAAATGGCATTCTGTTTCCCCTGTATATTATTCGTTTTGCACATAAAGAACACCGAACAGTAACTAAATTGATATAAGCTATCTCCTTACATTCCCTGAAAATCATATTCTTTTCAAGTGTCTGACAAGCAAGAGACTGAGCACTCCCTCTAGGCTAAAACATTTGTCCATGCCAATCATAACTTCCTTGACAGCAGAGGAAATGAGATCCAAGCACGAAGGGCCAGAATGAGCAGCAATTTAAAGCTTTGAAACCATGAGAAAGGCACAACCACTCAACACAGGTCTTGAAACGGAGGTTCTGTCCTCATTTGTCATTTACATAAACTTCCAAGTATCATTCACAAGTTTTGAATCTGACTTCAATCCTGTCTCATCAGGTCCAAATAGGTTAAAACTGTCATGCCAAACAGCTACAATTATAAACGCATTTAAACAAAACCATAACTTAATTTCTAAAGCAACGGGGCCGCAGGCTTCATTTCGCCTCATTGTAGGGTTACACTGCCCTTCAGTGTCCAAACACATGAACTGTTAACCTTTTTGTACTCAATAAACAGCTTGTATGAACTTTCACACTTAAAGTAGTTATCTCAATGTCTGGAATATTTTGGTGAATGATGTTGCTATGGGTTGAATTGTGAGTCCCTAACTTCAGATGTAAAAGTCCTATTTTCCTATAACTAAGAGCTCAGCCCTGGTTGGGAATAGGATCATTGCCAATATAATTAAACATGGAATGATTCTAGAGTTGAGTGGACCTCTAATCTAATATGATGGGTGGCCATTTAAGATGGGGAAATTTGGTCACAGACATGTACACAAACTGAAAAAAGAGATGGAAGCAATAACTTCTGTAAGACAAGGGGCACCGCAGTTGCCAGTAACCACCAGAACCAGAGCGTAGGCACATCCCTTTCACCCTCCAGGAGGAACTGACTCTGCTGGAACCTTGGTTTTAGATTTCCGGCTTCCAGAAATGTGTGTTAATAAGTTTCTATTGTCAAAGCTATGTAATTCATGGTTCTGTGCTATAGTAGTCTTAGCAAACTGGCAGGTGTGTATGTCTCATGCACACAAATGTAGAAAAACAAGTTTCCTACAAACACACTCAACTCACTTTAACTAAAAAGATGAGAAGTAAGGTTCAAAACCTATTGAGTTATTAAATGAAACCTAGAGATTTTTGTAACATCGCTGTTAACATCTTCACCTTTCCATTGATTTTCAGTTTTATAGAATTTTAGAGACACTTTCTAAAGCCCAGCACATTATGTTCAAACATTACTTTTGGTCTGCTAATCTGAAAGGAAGGCAAGAATGGTTTGTATCCATTGCACCTTTAAAAATATTCTATATATTGTTTTTATTTTATGTGTATGAATGTATTGCCTCCATGTATCTAAGTGCACCCGTATTGTACAACACCTGAAGAGGTCAAAAGATGGCATCAGATTCCCCTGGAACTGGAGTTATGGACAGTTCTTAGCCGCCATGTGGGTTCTGGGAATGGAACCCAGGTCCTCTGTAAGAGCAGCCAGTGCTCTTAATTGCTGAGCCGTCTCTCCAGCCCCCACTGCACATTTATGCCACTTAAGCCATGTCTTAGATGAGGGATGTTTACAGACTTACTGTCCTGAATCTTATTTTCCTTTGTCTTTTCTGCTTCGTACATTATTAGAAGCTTCACAATATATTTGCAGAATAGTGCCTCAAGAAAAAAAAAAAAAGTCTTTAAAAGGAAATTCCTTGACTTCTACAATGGATGACAATGTCCCAAGGACAAGTTTTTAGTAGACAGGACTCCAGAATGTGGGAGTCAGCAAAACTCAACTTTCCTCATTGGACTCAACTCTGAGAATTGCATGGGTATGGGCCTACAGTTGAGCTCTAGTTCCATTTTCCCTGATTGAGAATTATGTTGAAAGTAGATGCCTCTTCTAGCTTTTGACTCATGATTTTCAAAGGAAATGGGCAAAGGGCCAATTTGGGGCAGCACGTGCTTATTACAAGCTCTCCCACTCCCACGCCCGAGACATTCAATAGAAAAGGCAGCTTTGTTGCACTGTTGAGGAGCGTCCCAGCTTGTACAGTGGGAACACTGAACATATAAAAATCCCACCTGATGTCTGACTCTTCATGAATGTTCTGGGAGGCCAGGAGACCAACAGGAGATTGACTTAAGCATGTGCCATGAATGAGAAGCCCGGGACACTCATGATGTGATTTCATGCTGTGAGGTCAAAGGTTTCTACCAAATTTTTGGCATGCTCTAAATAATGATAACTTAGGCCATCTATGTTGTATGTGTTTATGGAACTATGAGTTGTTAAATTCTTACCACAGTATTACAACAATATAGAAAACTTTTTTTTTCCAATGAAAAGATACATTTAGCACCAGGAAATGGTGGTTAACTTTTTACTATATTATAAAGTTAAAGAAGGCCATCTTTTTCATATTAAAAATTCTGGGGCTGGAGAGATCGCCCAGCAGTTAAGAGCACTGAATGCTCTTGCAGAGGACCTGGGTTTGATTCCCAGCACCCACATAGGGCTACAAACCATCCTTAACTCCAGTTCCAGGGGAATCTGAAGCCCTCTTCTGACTTCTGCAGCACTGCATGACACAGGTGCACTCACACACATGCAGGCAATATGCTCATACACATAAAATAAAAATAATAAATGAAATATTTTTAAAAATTCTTTAAAATGCAGTAAAATCTTCTTAAATTATAATAATTGAGAATAATCAAGAATTATTATAGCTCAACTTCTCTGCAGAAATGAATTAAATTTAGAAGATAAAAGGGTGTCTAAAATCAAAGAATTAAAGAAAAATTAAAGACATTGAAAGGGAATATGCTAGGAAGAGCCAGGTTCTGAGAATCTGTAATATAGGGTGTGAGGCAAAAAAAAGAAAAAAATTCCATTAACAATGAAACTAAGGATTCCAGGAGCATACATTTTGTAAAAGAGGAAACGAACACGAAAATCACATAAATGCATGACTTAAGAATTCATAGGCAATGCCAGGGCTTACAAATTTCCACCTTTCCTTCCTTTTTGGCAGGCTCACATGCCACCCAAGTCTGCCTTGGCAATGCCTTTAAATCAGCTGACCAAATCTCACCAAGGCATGCAGCCGGAAACATGGATTTGCATTTCATCAATTCAAATCTTTGCAAATGATTTGTTAGAACACACTTTTTAATTTTTGCTTCCATAAATTTTTCCTTCAAATGAAAAAAAAATTAAATCTTTTAAAACATTCTTGGAAGCCATGATTTCCCAGGGTTTCATAAACAGATCCATGGGCCAAATCTGACCCTGTGCTTAAAAAAGAAAAATACAGCCTATGAACTCAAAATATGGGTTTTCTCCCTTCAGGTCAGGTAAAAAAAATTGTAGGATATTCAAATTTCAGGAGCCATGAACAAACTCTATGAAAACACAGCCCCATTCGTTTCTTGGTGGCGGTTCATTATATCCTTTTCAGACAAGCTTCAGAACAGACTATATCCTTCAGTACCTTCCCAGCTTGACCACAAATAACACAGTCAGCAGAGCTTCAAGTCCTTTATATAAAATGATGTAGCATTTGCATGTAGTCTATGCACATCTTTCTGTATATGTTGTCCGTTCTGGTTGCCTTACAATACCAAATATAATGTAAATGCAACATGAATAGGTGTTATACTAAGGAATGATGACAGAGGCACAACTGTTGACTACAGAGGCAAATTTTTCCCTACATGTTTTCCATATGAGGTCATTTGAATCTGCACATGTGGAGCGTATGGAAATACTGGGCCCACTAGAGCTACAGCAGAGGCTGTCTGTAGTTTTAGCCTAAAATATTTATTCTAACCTTTTTGGGTACAAGGTTGCCAATTCCTACTTAAGTTGCTTTGACATAAAAATCTGCAAGTTGTTTCTCTCACATTCTTGAAGATGCCACGGGAGCATCTTTGGGGGGGGGTGTCTTTCTCAGCCTGTGCTTTAAACATAGCTTAGATACTTCATGTAAGTATCATTCATAATGCTAATAAGATTTAAAAGTAAGCATATACAACTATCTTTCGGGGTGAAGGGATTTTCCTATCTATACCAGTGTCACACTGCTCTGTGTGACTCCTGAGCCTGGCTGGCATCACAGACACCTGTATGTGTGTGACTGATCAATCCAAGGAATAGCTCCACTGATTCTTTAACTGACATGTAACTGAATTAACAGGAGCATCTGGAAGTTCGGTACTGTGTACACATGCTCTCATTCCATCTAATGCCAGAAGGCTCTTTTTCTTAGCCAAACTTCATTCACATGGTTTTAAATATGTTTCCACATTTAATAATATTTACTTTATAAGGATCTCAGTTTACCAGTTGTGATGACAAAGCACAGAAGAAAAAAAAATCTTGTTCATGGACCAATCCCACAAGGAAAGTTCCTTAGAAAGCAGTAAGGAATAGTTAAAAAGCTGTGCCCCACTCTCTCTTCCAGGAAGAGCAGTTAGTGGGTCATGAGAATCAAACCATGTTGAATTCCTCTGCCCCCAGGTCCTTCTTCACTCTCTACGTTGAGGGGGGCCTCTCTCTCTCTCTCTCTCTCTCTCTCTCTCTCTCTCTCTCTCTCTCTCTCTCTTTCTTTTCCTTTCTCACCGGAACCCATTTAAAAAAAAGCTGGGCTAGTCAGGCATGGTGGTGCATGCCTTTAATCCCAGCACTCGGGAGGCAGAAGCAGGCAGATCTCTGTGAGTTCGAGGCCAGCCTGGTCTCCATTAGCGAATCCAGGCCAGCTGTGGCTACAGGGAGACCTTGTCTCAAAAAGACCAATAAAAGAAAAACAAAAAAAACCTGGGCTTTCATTTAGTGCTGGGAAGGTGCATCCAGAAAAGACCTCAGGGGCTAACTGAGGAGCAGTTCAGCCTATTCAGAGAGCTCATGGACAATGAGAGACCCTATCTCAAAAAACAAACAAGGCCGACAGTTCTTAAGGAATGATCCTCAAGGGTATCCTCTGGTCTCTACATATATACACAGACACATATATGAACACACATGAACATACACGCACACACACATGAAAAAAAACTTAAATAGGTTTCTACCCATGGGTGCTACCATTAAAAAATCAAACAAATAGAAAGCACAAGTATTGACAAGGATATAGAGAAGTTGGACCCTTGTACACATCCATAAAAATGAAAGTTGACATGGCTGTTGTGGAAAACCATAGAAAGCTCTCAAAAAATTAAAAGTAAGTGCTGTAGTTCAGTGATAGAGTACCTGCCTAGGCTGCAGGAGGCTCTGGGTTCAAACACAAGGATTATTACTTTAAAAAAATCACTCATATTTCTGGGTATGGTGGCACATGCCTATAATTCCAGCGCTTGGCATGTGGAGAGAGCAGAACAGAGAGTCAAGGTCATCCTCAGCTACATAGCAAGTAGGAGGCCAGCCTGGGCTACATAAGACCTTGTCTCAAAAAAAAAAAAAAAAAAAACAACCCAAAGATAGAATTACTACAATGTATACTCTACATATTACTACGATGTATTCTGGGTATATAACCAGAATAATTAAAAGCAAAGCTTTGAACAGTTATCTGTTCCCCCATGTTCAACTTCAGTGCAGCAGGAGTCTGTGTAAAGTGGTTTATTGTAGGCCAGCCAGAAACCACTAAAATCTCAGACAAAAGCTTTACATCTACTTTGGATGCTTTTTCTGAACCTATCCTATCCTGTTTCCTACCTCCATTATCCATTCTCTCTCTCTCTCTCTCTCTCCCCCCATAATTTTATATCTAATTGTTTTGTTTCATTTTTCCAGTATTTCCATCATACCATCAGAATCCCACAAAGTGTAAAATTTAGTGTACACAGTCTTGACTCTGTAATGCATACTTTTATTTCAAAATCACTAAGATACATGAATAATCTGAGTAACTTTCAGGTATAATATCTAATAAAAAAAAACAAGTCTCTGTCTACATGTTGCCTTGGAAGTTTTTCAAACCACCCAACCTCTGCTTTAGGGGAGACTTCATCTAACTCTGTGGTTCTCAGAAAAATGACAGTCATCTTCCATTAAATTATGATGCCTGAAAAGGAAGACAAACAGATGCTTATGACTTCCAGAGATCTAAACCATATAACTGAAATAAATACCAGAGCATACTAAATTTGCAAGATAATAGAATGGAGGAATGATTTTCACATGGACATAATCTGGACTAAAAACTTTTACCTAACCTTGCAACCCAAAAGTTACTGTTTATGTAAACAAGTTCACTGAGCCACTTTCTTCCCTTGAGACCTGAGTACCTGACCTTGGGACATCACCTTGCCCTCTACCCAAGATAGTGTATCAATATGTGTATACATGCTTTACATATCAAAGTGCTGAAAACAGCAAACAATGAGAGAAATTGAGCATGTGTGATATTCTAGGCCTAGGGATCAAAGGGCAAGGTTCTCTGATAAGATAAGGGTGGGTCTTGACTTCTATTTCCCCATTTCATGCTGGAGATACTGCTTCAAGAAAAGAACAAGGAAGCCCCTGCTGGGGAGCACAATGTCCAAAAGTTCTCGGCAGTTTGGGTCCACTCTTGCCCTTATGAATGCTAAGAGTCAGGCTGTTTCTTCATTAAAGCGTAACTGTAATGTGGCTTAGAAATGCTGCAATAGAACCCATTGGAAGATGAAGACAATAAAATTCCGAAGACTATGTGTAAAACCTTGACCTCAAAAACAACTACAAAGTCAAACATGGTGGTGCACACCTTTAGTCCCAGCACTTGGGGGCAGAGGCAGGTAGATCTCTGTGAGATAAAAGGCCCTCCTGGTCTACAGAGTGAGTTCCAGACTGGCTGGGGCTACAGGGAGACAATGTCAAAACAAAACAACCCCTGAAAAGTTCTAGTTAATGCTGAATAACAGATTTTAGTAAGAAAACCATATAACATAGCTACTAAGGTTTACAAAACCATGTAAGGGGTATGAAGCAATTCCATTTAAATAGCAGAACCAAAAGCATGCTGTTTTTTAAAACCATTGGTTAGTAAACCCAATGAAGACCTCCTGCAGCTCTCATGGAGGTGCTTTCAGTGGTCTGCCATTCTAAAGGGAAGGAGACAGGAGAAAGCTTCAGGGATAAGGGACCAGAGCGCTGCTCAGTGCACTGGCAATTGGAAGAGGACACCATCCTCCACCATTTCAAACAGCAAGGTTTTAATTTTCTTCCCTTTCCTGAGCCTCAAATGAAGCTGGTACAGTTTGCAGTGACTACAGTATTTGGCAGGAAGTCATATTAACACAGCAGTTTGCACACTGAAAACATAAAAATGACATTCTGCTATGGTTCACATGGCTACTGGTGCTAGAATTTCTCAAGAATTCAATTGTAAGGCTATAGCTAAAATCCTTCCAGCAAAATGGTGAATTGTGGGTTCAAGTGCTGCCATATTTTTTTTTCTTTTTCTGCTGCTGCTGGGGACTGAGCTCAGGGCCTGTGCTATGCAAGGGATCTACCATTGAGCTATAGCCCCAGCCCTACCTTAACTTTCTGATTTACAGATAATTCTTCCTGTATGTCTTAGATTCACAGTCATATTTTCTTTGTTTCTTTGTTTCTTTCTTTCCTTTTTTTTTTTTGGTCTTTTTGAGACAGGGTCTCCCTGTAGCGTCAGTTGGCCTAGAACTCACTATGTAGACCTGACCTTGAACTCACACCTGCCTCTGCCTTCTGAGAACTGGGATTAAAAGCATGAGCTACTGTGCCTGGCCATGATCATATTTTCTAAGTGAAAAAGAAATGTAAGAGCAAAACAAGAATTAAAATATCAACTTACCCAGATCTAATGTAAAGCATATCTGTACACTGCATTTGTATATTGCCTGCATGTATGTAAGTGCATCTATGTTGTATAATGCCTGCTGAGGTCAGAAGAGGGCATCAGCTCTCCTGGAACTGGAGTTATGGATGGTTGTTAGCTGCCATGTGGGTGATGGGAATCAAACCTGGGTTCTCTACAACAGCAGTCAGTGTTCTCAACTGAGAAATCTCTCCAGCCCCAAAAAGAATTTTTTGAGGATTGTGACTGAGCCTCTGGGCCTGGTATATTCCTACTTCATTCTAACTAACCAGCCAACCAAGAAGAAAATAAGACATTTTATACTTCAAATCAAAACAAAATCTCTTGTTTAAGTTTCCCCAGGTCTGGTATAGAATGCTACAGGGTAGAGGGAGTTAAAAATTGGAAAATTGCCATACCATGCAATAAGTATGCCATGATTTGGGAGTTTTTACTTCATGTCTACTATAAGGAACATAGTTTTGCAACCAAGACATATAATGTGACACACTTTCAGTTATGATTCCACAGAGTTATGGAGTTATGGACATTGAATGTGAATCCCCACAGCATATCTAAGTCTTCACTGGTATTTGTGGATGTGACTTTATGAAATATTAAAAACAAAACAACCAAGGACCAGGGCTGGAGAGATGGCTCAGTGGTTAAGAGCACTGACTGCTCTTGCAGGGGACCCGGGTTTGATTCCCAGCACCCATATGGTTGCCTATAAGCTGTCCTTAACTCCAGTTCCAGGGGAATCCGAAGCCCTCTTCTGACCTCCGCGGCACTGCACAACATGGGTGTACTCACATACATGCAGGCAATATTCATACACATAAAATTAAAAGAATAATAATAATAAAATATTAAAAAAAACAATCAAGGACCTTGAGATGAGATCATCCTGATTTAAATAGGATGTTCCTAAACCCAGCAACAAGAGGCAGTAGATAAGACAGATGGGAAAGAGATGCCAAAATGGAGACCCAGATTGGGCTGATGTTGATGTGGCTGCAAGTGAGGAATGCTTGGCCCTGCCAGAAGCTGGAAGGGTCAAGGAAGACTTCTCCCCTCAGCCCTGGAGGAAATGGACCCTTATTGTCACCTTGACGTTGAACTTCTGGGATCCATAACTAAAAGCAATACATTTCTGCTGTTTTAAGGTCAGCCCGTGGTACTTTACTATGGCTGCCCTAAGAAGTTCATGCAGGATGTTCTCTAGGGTGGCACATTTTCTCAATAAGAGCCCTCCATACTGTAGAACAATGAGTCTACCCAACACACTTGGGTGTCAAATGAGCAAAACTGGTGGGGGCATAGTGGTCTGCCATGACCTGAATGCCTTTGTTTCTCCCCAAGACCCTAAATTCATGTGTTGAATTCTAACCCTCAGCACGACAATAAGGCCTTCAGGAGTTAGTGATGAGGAGGGCACCCTTAGGAATGGGCCAGTACCATGGTGAAGGGGGCCCCAGGGAGCTGCCTTTTCTGCCTTGTGAAGATCCAAGGAGAGGTGTCATGGCATCCACCGCCCAAGCAACAGTCCTCTCTCCAGACACTGAGTTGCAGCTCCTTGACCTTAGACTTCCCACCTCTGAAGCTGTGAGAAATACATTTTGTTGTTCATAAGCTGCCAAGCTCCTAGTGTTTCAGTATGGCATTTTGTTACAACTAAAGCTTTGCTTAAGTGTTTCTGTCTAAAGATCTGTTTCTCTTTCCTTTAAGGAACTATGCTCTTCATCTGATTTCTAGGCCACCTAGCTTTCCTGGGATGGCTGATTCCAGGTTTGCACCAGCCAGCACCAATTCTGGAGCACAGGTCCAGATTCATGTACTCTCCCACATCTGAGACCATTCACTTTGCTTTAACAGATCGGGCCTCTGGTCATGTGCACATTTCTTGTGAAAGGTAAGATTTCCCTAACCAATCCTATTGCTGATATTTTGCCAGAAGAAGAAAAGTAGTTAAGTTCACACATATTTTGTAAGGTCTAAATTTTATTTTTTTAATATATTTTATTATTTTTATTTTATGTGTATGAGTGTATTGCCTGCATGCATGTGGGTGCACCCGTGTCACACAATCCCACAGAGATCAGAAGAAGGCTTCAGATTCCCCTGGAACTGGAGTTAAGGATGGTTCATAGCCGCCATGTGGGTGCTGGGAATAGAACCCGGGTCCTCTGCAAGAGCAGTCAGTGCTCTTAACTGCTGAGCCATCTCTCCAGCCCCTAAATTTTATTTTTATTATCACACATTAATGATATATGTTGACAGGATTTGGCATGATAGTTCCTGCTTTTACTGAAATCCAGACCACAGGAGAATTGATCGAACAGGGAAACAAAAGGGGCAGCCCCACTTCAAGGTACTGGATGTTAATCATAGCATCAGTGGAAGGACAGGATGAGACTGGGCAGCTTGTGAGCAGTTGAGGGCAGTGAGCAGTATTACAGTTTGAAAATGGCTTCAGAGTAACAGAGATGAGCCACACACAGTCAGGCAGCACACACATTAAGAGTAGATACCCAAGAATACATCAAGTTCAACTAGAAAGGAAAAGTGAGTCGGGTGTTATGTAGCTCAAACCACCAAGCAGAGCTGCATGGTTGGCTCTGCTCTCTCTTATCCACATACCATCTTTTGAATAATGTTAAGTAGAAAATATGATTGAGTTCAATGTAACTGGAACACTGAGACAGGAGGATTAAAAGAGAGTTTCTTGAATCCTAGATAGGAGGGAGCTCCACAGTTTAGTCAATGGAAAATTTGTTCCTGTGAGGCTGGATGGCATGAAGCTGAAGCCCACGTCCAGCTTGATGCAGGTCCTGGGAGAGATGACAAACACAGAGAACACTGTGCTGTGACCAAGGAGCCATAACAAAGGCACTCATGGGGCCCAATAGTGGATCCTCCCATTGCCAAGACAACCAGGGATAAAATCCCATCCCTACTGCTCAGGTCCATTTGGCACAAAGACAGGGATCAGGTAAAAAACCATCCTTCTCCTGCCAGCTAGTAAGAGTCCTGGGGAAAGCAGAATTCCTTCCTATGTCACCTGGAGTCCCTCCACCTCTTCCCTTCTGCACTCCCTGGACTTTCTGCTTTTCTAACTCCAGATTTAGAATCCTCCTTGATAGGTAAAGTAGGCAATGGATGAATCCGGTTGATCGGGAGAAAGCACCAGGACACAGATAAAACTCCAGCAGAATAGTTTATTGGTAAAGGAACACCTGGGACAGATTCTCTTCCAGGCAGGGAAAATGTCTGCCCTGGGTCCTGAGCTGGGGTCTTTTATAGGGGGAGGCTTCTGGGGGGGTGCAGAAGGCAGGAAGATATTTTTTTAAAGGGGTGGGGAGCGGGACTGTTAAAAGCTGCCCTCTTTAGAGATCAAAGGGGAAGCCTGCTGTGTTGGCCAAACCGTGGAGAAAAGTCTGCTTCTCTTGACTTCAAAGACCAGGGTGCTTATCAACCCAGTTCCCTTTTCTCAGGGGCTTGCAAGGTCCCTGAGGCCCTGTTGGTGAGAGGGCAGAGCTATCTGAACCCTAACACTCCTCTGTGGAGTGGTGACTACACATTTGGAGGCTCAAGCTTTCCCTTGGGTCTATTGCTTCTATATCCTTTGCTCTCCATGGGTTCCTCACCAGCACACCTCAAACCAGATCTCATCCACAGCCTGGTCACAAGCTCTTCCTCCTCCCCCAGGTTCCAAACAGCTTGCAGTAAATTCTTCCCCTGTATATATTCTCAATCATACAAATAATTTGACATGCTATGTTGATTACCGACTAAGTGCTTAGCTGTGTGTATATGTGCATCTGTGTGTGTGTGTGTATTTGTGTGTGTGTGTGTGTGTGTGTGTGAGAGAGAGAGAGAGAGAGAGAGAGAGAGAGAGTGTTAACAAAAGCTATGCTGTGTTCCACAAATATTTGCTCATCTATTTAAAAATGAATAATTAGGATGGGGTGAGAAAAAAAGCTCTTGAAGACACATAAGACCAGTCTGTCTCTGTAGGTGCCAAATACACAGAAGCTGGTGGCATTTAGTCAAGTGGTAAGGAGTCTGAAGGAGACCTCTGAGACAGTGGGAAGGAAGTGGTGATGTATCCTAGCATGTGAAAACGGGGGCGCTTTGTGCTTCATTTGGTGTGGGTGACGAAGAAGAGGCCAATCTCATGGCTGTGGTGACTGAACTGCTCACTCCCTGTAGCCTTCTGTTGTATCCTGACCTGTCTGCTTTCTCCTCTGTCCAAGAAACAATAGCAGTCATGAAACAAAAATCCCCAAACTAAGCAAATGTGATACTGCTCCCACCTCTGAACACCTGCTCTGTCTCTGGTTTTTTAGTGATGTCGCTGTTAGCCAACTTGCCAAAAACTGCTCCCCAAACATTCTGGGGCCCACAGAAGGACTTCCATAAAGAATGAAAGGGTTACAGTCAAGCTGGTCAATGTGGATCCAAGGAAGGAAAAGGCCATAGGAAAGGAAATGGTCAACTCAAGAATTTAAGACCTTTGCTTAGCAAAGCTGGGGGTACAGTGGAATCCCCAAGATCTCCTTTCAATGGAGTTCCTCATACACAGACCAGCCAGTTGAGGAATAAAGAATGAGAAAGCATCACTCACACCCAGAATCCCAGGCCTTGGCTGGGAAGACTTCCTCACATGTTTATAGCCCTCCTAGTCCCTCAGACCTGGTTCCAAGGGTCTCTTCTGAAAGGACCCCAAGCTTCTCTGTTTGCTCCCTAGCTAGGTTGGATGAACCTGAGTTGTCCTAGAATGCTTTAGAGAAGCTGCATCCCTCATTTCATCTCAATGGTCTGTGCTTTCCTCTCATCCCAGGATTGTGGATAAACATCTGTTTAAATTCTGTGTTTAGCACAGAGTTCAGTGCCTGGCAGAGATGCTACTCAAGACAGAAACAGATGGATGAAGAAAAGGAGAAGCAGAAAGTAGACTCTTCCTTTCTTGGATGAAATGAGGAGGGGAGGAGCTAGTACAGCAGACAGAAAGACAGGGACCAGGCAGCAGGTGTGTGGAGGGCGAAAATAGAACCTGTTCAAAGGTCAAATAAAGGAGACATCAAGAGAGGGAAGACATCTAGGCCTGGTGATTCAGGCCACAGTCTCGGCTACTCGGGAGACTTAAGGAAACAGGATTGCATGTTTAAGGCCTGCCTGAGCTATAGAGGAAGTTCAAGTTTAGCCTGAACAACTTAGACTCTTTCTCAAGGGGTCTGGGGATATGCCTCAGTGGTAGAGAGCTTCCCTAGATTGTGTGCGGTGTTAGATTCAGTCCCCAGTATTGGGGGAGGGAAGAGGGAGAGATAGAAAGGAAGAAGGAAGAAGTGGAGGAGGAGGAAGAAGAGAAGGAGGAAGAGGAAGAAGAGGAGGAGGAGGGAGAGAAGAAGAGGGGGAGGAGGAAGAAGCGGCGACGGAGGGGGAGGATGGCAAGGAAGGCCTTATAAGGAAGTGGGAGCCATGGACAAATTTGGGGCTAGAGGAGAGGGGGCCATAAACACAGAGTAGCATGAGCCAGCCATGAACAGAGCAAGAGAAGGCTCCCCTCAGAGACTAGAAGAAAAGAGATGATGGAGACAAGATTGGGGAGACATTGAGGGGGCTGCAGCATGGACTTGAATGAACTTTACCCTCATTGATAGCTCATTTTTTCTGAATGAAATAGGAGGAAAGGGCAAATATTAAGTAACAAATAGAAATAGAAAAAGGCAGAAAGAATTACAAAAGTTTAGAATAACTGCCCAGGAGAAAATTACTAATATTTACTCAGTACTTGTTCTATGTTAGGGGTTATGAGCCTAAGTTTCCCCTCATCCAGATTCCTAAAATGAAATTCTAGGTCCCAGTAGAAGATGATGGTGTCTGGAAACAGGGACTGGGCAGAAGTAACTCCACGGCAATGCAGTCACCAGGGAAGGGCTCATCCAATCCCATTAATGTCCTTACAAGAGGGATTTGGGACCCAGGCACACACAAAAGAGTACACAAGTGAGCTGTCCATAAGTCAAGAGAGGCTGCAGGAGAAACCAACCCAGTGGGACCTTGATCTTGGACTTCCAGTCTCCAGAGCTGTGAGAAGATAAATATCTGCTGCCTGATCCCCATACCAACACACACCAGTCTGTGGTCTTTTGTTATAGCATCCTAGGTATACTAATATGCTAGGTGTCATGCTGGTAACTATAGCTAGACTGTCTCATCTTCTACCAGAGGCTGCCCTCTTCAAGTCAGTCTGCATAGAGGAACATAAGAATAGAGCCTGCTAGGGTATCCAAAGCCATGATCCCATCAACCTGACTCTGCGGGCTGCAATTCTAAGCACCATGTGACCAAAGGCTTATTGACGCTTACACATCCATCCATAGTGACTGAGAACCACAGCTTGGAAAGGCAGTGATTCCCATCAGTGCCTGTTTCCCCAGCATCTGAAGCTACTGAAGGCCAGGGGGGCAGAGCAGGAGGGCTGCAGTGGGAACAAGACAGGACTGTGTGGAAGGGACCATCAGAGGAACCAGTGGGTAGGTATAGGCAAGGGCATACAGGAGCCCAGCTGTCCTAGACAATGAAAGGAAACAGGAGGAGAGACAGTGTTCCAGCAAACCTCTCTTGCCTCTTGCACAAATTGTTCTTCCCTGAGGTTACAAGCTGGTTCCAAAGGGTGGGAATCAGAAAGGGTTCTTTTTCAGAGAATATAAGGGTGGGTTTGGAGGCAGGGAAGAGGAAGTGGCGGACGGGGCAGTGCTTACCGTTTCTGGTCAATCCAGGGAATAGAGGAGCAGCCTGGCTGGGTAAGGAACAGTGATGACATGAGGACAGTGACAGGCTGGCCTTGTGCTTACCTTCCCCGCCTCATAGTCTTATGAGTTTTTGGGTTTTTTAGACATTGACTCTCTATATAGCTCTGGTTCTTCTTAAACTCACAATCCTCCTGCTTTTGCCTCCCAAAGGCTGAGACTGCAGGTGTGTACCGCTATGCAGTACTTCCCTAGTGACACTTTCGTGTGTTGTCACCAATGAATCTTCAGCTGATGATGTGTGAGACCATGGGCCCAGAACAGGCCCTTGCATCCCTTTAACTTCTCTGAAGTTTTAAGTGAGGCATGGCAGGATACTGCACTGGGATTTTCCTGGTTAATTTAAACAGGCAGAGCTGTGGCATTGAGCAGCAGCAGCAGCATGCACTAACATGATTAGCACAGTCACAGAAGCCACCTCGAGCTTTTAAGGCTAAGCCATGGGATCTGGACTGTACTATTTAAGGAAATCATTGGAAATACTCAACACACTTCACTTAGGAAAATTGCACCCTCTCCAGATGATATAAAATGGCAAAAATAAGATGCTATATTTTGAATATACATATATAGTCAAATTATATCAGTCATATCAAATGTATACAGTACTGAATAAGCCTCAAGAAACTGAATACAAAGCCATGAGCCTGACAAACACTGTTGGTGACACTCCCCTCAGAGTGTCTAAGCTGATCAGGCCATATTTGGCTTCCTGAACAATTCCCAGTCTTCTTATCTGTGTCCCTTCACTGAAAATGGCAGGAGGGAGGCATGACAACTACCCAGAGCTTGCCCCAAATAAGAAACACCCAATCTCATCTTGACCTCAGCCTCCTAAGCTCAACTCTATGTCTGATTGTGGTCTGACCACATAGGGCTTCCTCATTCTGGGTATTCAAGGAGACTGAGGAGAAGAAGTGATTGGGTCTAGAACATTCAGCTTACCAACACCAGTCTGCTCTTCAGTAGAGAATAAGGTAATAAATAAACCCAAGGATACAGTTCCATTCTCAAGGAAGAAATCCAACCCTAGATATCACCCCAATGGTATAAAAATGGCAGGAAGCTGCTAAATTCTTTCTCGTGAACAAAGTCATGGTGGGAAGAGACATTTGAGCATCAGCGTTGGGGGACAGGACCAATATTCCAGGGGGCGGTGTCAAGTAGTTTTCTGATAACTCAAGCCCCAGACCACTTACAGACACCTTGGACGGCAGTAAGCAGAGCACAGTCCCTGAAGGAAATCTTAATGGCTCATTATTAATGATTCATTATAAGTTGGTGTCAATTTCAAATATGTCAGAGAATTGCCATGATATTAATAATACATGGTAAAACACGTTCCTTGAATTGATTTCCTGCTTTCCGCAACTCAAGTTCTCTTTTTTCATTCAGTAAGTTTACATGTACTAATTTATGCAATGATTTTCATTATTACTTCTTAATAGGAGATTATAATTAAGGAAAAAACTAAAAAGTGATACATAGCAGAATAATTTGCCATTTTAATAATGCAATTAGAAATTTAAAAACTGAGAACCAAGATGTAATATCACATATTCCCACACGGTGTCACTAGAACTCCAGAAAAGACAAGCCACTCTGTTGCTTTCCACACCTCTTTCTTCCTTTATTTCATGAATACTGTAAAAATAACAATGGCATGGTGGCACACGCCTTTGATCCCAGCACTCCGGAGGCAGAGGCAGGCGATCCTTGTGAGTTCAAGGCCAGCCTGGTCTACACACTGAGTCCAGGTCAGCTGGGACTACAGGGAGACCCTGTCTCAAAAAGACAAAAAACAAAAAACAATGGCATGAATTAGTAGAATCACGGGACTGTCTTTACAATGATTGTGAAATGAGGATAACAACTCCCAAATATTATATACACCTATGACTTAAAATCTAGATTAAAAGCCAAATACCTAGAGAGCCACTGTTAAACCCAAACGTACTGCCTTCTCTAATCCTTAAAACACTTTCATCCTTGAATGGAAGTCATATGTGTTTGTTCTGAAGATGAGGAAGTGAGGCCACGGAGTTCAGTAGCTTTCTAAGCTGTCCGCCATCTCACACAGGGCTCTGCTAAGCAATGAGGCCTGGGAGAAGGGGGCAAGACGTCAGGCCCTGTAGAGGCAGCAGGCCAAGGGCTGCAAAGTAAGTGCCAAGTGATTGTCCAGCAACCACGAAGTGCCTGGCAATATTAGCCCTGTCCAGGAGCCCTAGTGAAAACCAGTTCCTAAGGGATGTCAGCGATCCCTGCAGGGGTTCAGGACTAAGACAATCAGAGAAGATACAAACTGTGTGAGGAGCAGAAAGCTCACCAGCCTGACTACCAGTCCATGGGTGCTATTGTCCTCAAAGCTGTCCTTTCCTGCCTCATCCCCCAAAGCCCAGCCACCTCTCCCTGCTTTCCACTCCCAGTGCCAAAGTACTGACTCACAGCAAGTTTAGCCAAAAGGGAATGAACTGGACGTTTCTTTCTTTGAAAATGATGCTGAGTCGGCTGCTCGGTCAAGTGGTGGTGATTCATGGAGAACAAATCCTGGTGGCAGCAGGCCAGTTCTGGTCATTTACCTCATTCAAGTCCGAGCAGCTGGAGAGCAGCAAGTTTTTGCAATGTGTTACCCCATGGTAAGGGCTCAAAATGATCTTTGTCTCAGCAGAGAGAACCACATGCTGACCACCCGGTCCCTCTTGCAGTGGACACGAAGGATTCTCTGCACTGCTCCGGCATCAAGCCAGATCCCAGCACACTGTTCCTTTTGTAACCTTGGGTAAAGCACGTTCTCACCTAAAGTTTGCCGTTGGAAATATAACGGACTCTCATAATTTGCGGTCAGTAGGAGGAACCCTTTATTTTTTATATTGTGGTAAAATATGTGGCGCATAAACTTTAGCATCTTAAACTCTCTTAACTCACTTTTACTATTCACATTTTTATGTGACCATCACCACCATCTCTCTAGAACTCATCTTTTGAAACTGAAACTGGCTTACACCTGGCTCCTCATCCTTTCCCTTCCTTCCCTGGGCCAGCACCATGCCACTTTCTGCCTCTGTGATTTTTACTACTCCAGGACTCTCATATGAATAGAACTGCAGAGTGTTTGTCTTCGTGGCCAGCTGGTTTTACTTAGCATACCATTCTCAAGAGTCATCTCTCTTGCAGCTTGTGATGAAATTTCCTTTTCTTGATATTTTTTATGTTTTTAGTAAACCTTTATTTTTTAGAGCAGCTTTAGGTCCACAGTAATCTGAGCAGAGCATACAGACGCCATCCCCTCCACTCACAGCCTCTCCTCTTCTCTGCACTTCCAGCAGAGTGCTGTGTTTGTTAGCTCTGATGAGCTTACACAGACACATCACTAACCCCATGTTATTATGTGATCTGTGGCTTTTATTTCTATTGGGTTCACTTTCAGTGTTGTACATTTTCTGCGTCTGAATAAGCTTAGAACATGTATTTACCATTATAGTGCCATACTAGTAAGTTCACTGCCCCAAGGATAGTGTATCTGTGTTACTTTTTTTTTTTTTTTTCGTCTTTTTCAGACAGGGTCTCCCCGTAGTCCCAGCTGGCCTGGAACTCACTATGTAGACCAGGCTGGCCTTGAACTCACAGAGATCCACCTGCCTCTGCCTCCCGAGTGCTGGGACTAAAGGTGTGCGCCACCACGCCCAGCTCTGTGTTGCTTTTAAAAATCTGAATAGTACTCCACTGTTTATTCTTTTTAAAATATTCTTCTGCTGAGCATTGCTCACTTGTCCGGTTGATGGGATCTTGGTAGTCTTCACCTTCTGTCTACTGTGGGTAATGCTATTACTAACCTGAATGACATGTCTCTAATCGTCTAAGGGCTCCTACCAATCAGAAGGATGCTGTGCCAAAATACAGGTGTTAAGGTTTGGCCATCGCCAGGCCCTGTTGCCAGCACTTTACAAAAGAGAAAAAAGGAACCACAAATCTGGCCACCTATATAAGGGCTACAGATTTAAGTGAATTTCAACTGAATTAAATCCCACCAATTTCTAAAGGTGACTTGGGCCACAGTGAGGGTTCACTGTGCACAGTAACAAGAGCCTTACTCTGGAAGACAGAATTCCACTCTCAGCCTGGAAATCTGGATTACAATTTGGCAGAATCTAAAACTTGCTTGCCCAGTCCTGGAGAGATGTCAAGGATTGCCCAGGTACCCCTCATCTACTGTCTCACGGGCTTTACCCACCAAGCTTCCTGGAAGACCTAGAACTGTTTGGAAAAGCTAGAAGGTACAAAGAAAGATCCCCCTACAGTCCTCTTTTCTAAAGTTGTTCCTCTCTGGACAGAGTAATTTCTACAGGGCACTGCTAAACCTAGGCTGGGCTGAGGAGCCATTTCCTAGTCCACCATGAGTAGAGTTCAGTTGGTATCCTTAGCCTGGATTCTTCCATCAGGAGCTAAAAGATTTTCATGTATTATTATTATTATTATTATTATTTTGTTTTTTTGAGACAGGGTCTCCTTGTAGACCCAGATGGCCTGGAACTCACTATTTAAACCAGGCTGGCCTCCGTCTCACAGAGATCCACCTACCTCAGCATTGTGTCCTGAATGCTGAGATTAAAGGCATGTGCCACCAAGCCTGACTCATTTTTGATGAGGGCAGATAAGGATTTGCATTTTTAAAAGGACAAGTAAATGCAGAAGAGAGCAGTGACTCCAATCATCTGGTTTTGCTCGATCTCCTTTACTGTAGGCAAACTGTCCAACCTCCTTGAGTTTCTAAGTCTATAAAATGTGCAGATGCCACTAGAAAACTGCAGCTACAGTCTGGTGTCAATGGTGTCAAGCTGGAACCAGGGAACCACTGCCATTTGTAGCCAGAGAGTAGCAGAGAATCCCAGGAAGCCCGCTTTGGTTGATGACCCTGAGTGGTGGTGCCTTTCAGCTCAGGAATGGATGCAAACATGAGTACCACAGACTGTGCCACATCCTGTCAAGGTCTCTGAAAAGCAGTGACAGCCTAAACTTGCCCATCGCTTGCCTGGAATCACTCACTCAGATCAGAAGGCATTCTCGTGAGACAGCTCTGGGTGCTCTTCAAGTTGGGGTAGATCTGAACAGAGCCCAGAGAGCAAGTAGAGGCTTCATGTATCCTAACAACCTCACCACGAGCAGGAGCACAGTCTGTCTTTTGTCCGGCCACAGTGCTGAGCTGGCGGCAGCAGATGCTTAACACTGGAATTCCAGAAAATTCTGCGCAAACATTTGCTTTCTAAATTCACTTTCTCTTTGTCATCTTCCTGGGAGATATTTCTGTCTCCATCAACCTTTCCAAAGCTGGAGGAGAGGAAATGTTCCGCAGAAGGGAGGAATCTCTTTTGATTTGCCTTTCCTTATTTCCAGTCCTATGCCTTTTCTTCCATTTTCTAGAATGTCCCCCTCCAGCACTCCCAGACTTCTCTAGTGCTAAGCTCTGCCTTCCTTTCCCACCTCCCCTATTCCCTACCCCCTTTGGTTTTTGTAGCAGCCAGCCATCCTGTTCCACCCACAACGCACACACATATGCATGCACACACAGACACACAGACACACAGACACACACACACACACACACACACACACACACACACAGGAGGCCTCCAGTGGCAGCGCCCTGGTCCCAGAAGCGTCATAATCCTGTCTCTGTGGTGCCTCCTGTCACCATGGAAACAAGCATTCACAAGTACTACAGACAGACACAGCCATTACTGTGGCTGGTACCTGTCAATCCACATGTGAGTGTGTGCTTAAAATAGAAGTTCTGCAAATAAAAACAGCAATTAGGGAAATCTGCAGGTCTTTGTGAATGCGCTTGTGCAGAAGCCTCTACCAGTGACTTCCCTTTCTCAGTGCACTTCACCACTCCTCTTCTTAGAGGAGCAAAACCAGAAGGCAATTTCTCCCTGGAAATATGGCTCCTGTGAAGGGGATTAGCCATCCTTGGGGGATTCACAGGTTAGGAGGATCAACAACAGCAGGTGAGGAACTGGCCGGCCCTTTGGAAAATCCCACACAGATCCTTGCTCTTTGTGTAAAAAAATAATAGGAAAAGAAAAACCAAGTATTTTAAATGCGAAACAGGAGAAGAGTAAGTATTTAGGGAATGATAAATGAGGGCAGGACATAAATACCAGGAAAGCAGCCCAGGCTGTGATCAAAAGCAGGCTGTAGACTGTTTATTTTGCAATTAGCAAAGGCTAAGTTACTAGAAGGTAACTGACAACTCTCCAGGCACCAGTCCTGTGTAACCTGATGTCATTTCCTTTTTTCATGTCACTGCAAGGAGAGGTCTTTGGTCCTTGGGGAGGGTCATGTGGTCCAGGAAGAGGCCAGCTGCCATAGGCCAGCAAGTGCTTGCAGTCTCTTTCAGGCCCTGTCTTTTCCCCTCTGTGGAACTTTCTTCCCCTCTGCCCAGCAGCCAGTAATGACTAGCAGAGTGTGTTCACTCTACAACCAATACATAGCCCAAATAAAAATTTATTCCAGGGAAGAAACTGATAGCTTAGCAAGAAATCCACAATAGCCCAGCAGCATTGCCATTCTGTAAGAAGCTTGTCTCCAGTGTGGGGATGTGGCTTAGATGGCAGAATGCTTGCCCAGCATGCATAAAGCTTTGAGCTCAACCTCTGGTATCATATAAACCAGGCACAGTGATGCACGCCTATAATCCCAGCACTTGGGGGCGGGGGAGTAATAAAACCAGAACCAGGAGTTCAAGGTCATCTTCCTTTAGTTACATAAGGAGCGTAGCCAGTGTGAGGCTAGCCTGGGCTAGATGAGACCCTGTCTTAAAAAAAAAAAGAGCAGGCACAAAACTCCAAATAAGGGTCATTTTAGAGCTGGAGATGTCAAGATCTCCTAAGGTCTAGTGTCCTTAGAAGATGATGAAGTAGCATTGTGCTTTGTTTTGTAGACAAGCAAGGAGGGCTGGGAGGGGGTCTAGTCCTGAAGTCACCTAGCAGGCAAATGCCTGGGAGCCTAGCACTGTAGCTAGGGCAGTTTGTTTTCAAACTGCACCTTTCACGGACTACATTTGACTTCCACTGTGATCCCTTGTTTTGCACACATGCTGTTAATCAGATTAGACTATGCAGCAAAATAGGGCAATTGGAAGCAAGTGCTGCACAGGGTGGGGCCTCTTCCCACAATCTGACTGACTATGGCTTCTTGAGTTGGTTGTACTAGTCACTGCCAGCTCTCTGCATCTCTCTGAGTGAAGAGTTTGGAGGCAGAGGTTGGGGTTGCAGGAATGTAGATTCTTACAGGAGACCCTCATAGTATCCACAGAAGCTGTAAGATGCTTCCCCTAAGCACAGGCTGCATCTGCCAGCTGGGCACGTCCACCTGGGCTTTCTGGCTGTGAGCTAGCAGGCCAGGTACATGTGATGGTTGCCGAACCCAGGAACAGACTCAGGGAGGGCAGACCATATCTACAGAAGAAGGGGGTAAGATCGAAGATAAGTCCGGTTGCCTCAAGGAGACTGGACAGAGTGTTAAAAAGGCATTTCCGCTAAGAAAGTTTAGCTAATGTTCTTGTAAAAGCTCCATTTTCTTAAAAAGTTTGTGTAAAAAAAAAAGTTAAGATTACTTTCTCCTCCCTGTGCTCTCATTAACTGAGCAGAGAAAGGCTGGGGAACAGCACTAGATAGAGCTAGAGATGAGCTCAGAATTACATGTTGATGGTAACATCACAAAGGCGGCAACACTCATGGGGATGATAAGCAGTCTGTCATACAATCACAGAGGACATAGATCTTCAGTGCCTCAGCCCTGCAGCTGGGCCCAACCCCCCCCCCGCCCCCAGAAAGTCAGAGAGGTCTCCAAGAGACTGGGACCTGCCTGCCAAGCCATCATCCCAGCCGAAGGGCTACCTTCCTCTTCCCGGGGAATTCCTGCAACTCTGCTTGGTCTACTTACACAGCTGCAAACTGTGGATTTATCTCCTGCTCCTCTTTTATAATGGAAGAGGAGACTAACACAGACAGTGAAGAAAATTTTCTTCCTTTTTCCATGTATTGTCTCATTCCATATTTAAAATGACCTTGAGGGGTACTGCTGCCTGCTATTTCCACAGAGGAAAAAGGCAGAGAGAAAGCACAGCATCTACCTCGAGCGACTTGGCTGTGGCCATCAGCAGATGAGGCAAGATGGAATTTGTCTTACTCCCTTTTCTGCTATTGGGATAACTGAGTACCTAAACCGGCTAGGCATAAACACCTGAAGCTTATCTGCCTAAGTCTAAGGTGAGCATCTGGCAAAGACCTTCTTGTCATTCCATGGAGGGAAGCAGAAAAGCAGGAAAGAACGCAAAAGAAGGGGCTGCTTTTAGACCAAGCTCCTCTTTGAGCAACTAGGCCACTCCTGTGGTAACATTAACCCATCCACGAGAGTGGAACCCCATAACCTCAGCACCTCTTACAGTTCTCATTTGTCAATATCTCTGCAGTAATAATAAAATTTCAATGTGAGTTTTGGAGGGTACACCCAAAGCCCCCCAGAATCCAGCTCCATAAAACCTGTTGCCTACCTCTCAGATTTTCTCTAAATGGATACTATACATGTCAAAGGCCAGCAGCTCACGGTGTTATGTTCCTAATACATTACTGAGGTATGGATGGCAGTAGAGCTTTTATTGTCAGGTCTCTATCCTGTTAACCACACCAATTTCAATAAGACAAGGGATGCCCCATCCTTAGGATCCCGAGTCTCAGCCGAGCATCGGATGGCAGCACTGGCCATCTCTTGGACCGATTTTGGCCCTACATTTAGATGTTTCTAGTCTTGATTACTCCCTCACCTCTGAGTGTCTGGGGCACTCAGTCCTTGGGGCTGGAATAGATCAGCCACTATCCCACCTGCTGACCAGAGCAGCATGTTGACATCGGCGCCCACAGGGTAAACACATGTACAGGCTGTCAGCCATGCCTACATGGGCTTGGGATGTCAGTTTTGTAGCAGCGCTGTGCAGCCAGCTGCTCTTGGCTCTCCTATCATCAGGGCCAATCCTCCCCCCCCTTGCATCTCAGGGAAGACACCTGGAAAATGTGTAAGCACTCCTTCACAGTGTGGCCCACCCAGGCAGAGCCTGGAGCCTGGGGTGGTGGGTAAGATATTAATTCAATTTTCAATTTTTAAGTTTTATAGATGAATATTGATTATGTGCCATTTAGGGTCTTGTTTTCATTCCAAAGGGTGTCCTCACAAAGCTCTCCACTGCATGCAGATGGTGTTCCTTGTCCTCATTCGGTCTCAATCTGTGCTCCCTAAATCTATTTTCAACAGCTGACCTGAAATTTCAGAAACGGATTGCTCCTCACAGTCTTCTGAAATACTAGTGGGTCTTGATAAACAGTAGTTTCCATGGAGAGGGACCAGTACCCATGTTACAAGGAGCTTCTGATTTTTATCTAGAGCTATTAGCTTTCACCCACAGCTCATTCATTATTCATTTGTAGAGAGGAAATGGCAGCAAAACAGAACATTTCAGGGGATCTGAACCAGTGAGTCAGAGCAGCCGTCAGAACAGCTCGCTCCTGGGCATCGGCAACACGGCCCTGAGGGGGCAGACCCAAGGTTTAAACACCCACCAGAAAGGACATGTGGGCATGTTCTCACCTGCAGGCATATCCTCTGCCATGTAAATGTATATTCACAACTATGAAGAACTGGGAGCTTCTCAAACTATCTCATGGTTAAGAGGGTCATAGGCAAACAGCAAAGCCAGACAGGCGACACCTTCAGTTGAGATGTTGGCCAGGATAGATAAAGGCTCTTCCAGACAGTAACCCAACATACTACTGGAACAATGA
>NW_008335784.1:873707-877026 GCF_000622305.1 Nannospalax galili | reverse complement strand
TAAAAAAAAAAAAAAAAAGAGGGTCATAGGGCCAGAATCCAGAGCACAGCTCCTCTCCCTCACCCTCTGCAGCTTGTTCTTTTTGAGCTATTCCCCTCCTTCAAACTCTGCTACTGTACTGTATACCTGAAAAGCTAGCGAACTTCATTTTTTGAAGAAGATATGTACGTTGAATTTCAGAAAACAACTCTTCAAAGAGTTTTTTTGATTTACTTATTTTTATTTTAGGTGTATGAATTGTGCCTGCATGTAAGTTCACTTGTGCATGCAATGCCTACAGAGGCCAAAAGAGGGCATCAGGTCTCCTGAAACTGGAATTATGGACAGTTGTTAGCTGCCATATGGATGCTGGGAACCGAAACGCATCCTTTACAAGATCAGCCGTTGCTCTTATCTGCTGAGCCATCTCTCCAGCCCCTCAAAACACAATGCTTATGGAGAGTTGTTTTCTTCATGTATTTCACCTTTGAAGAAAATGATCTTTAATATTAAGAAACTAAGAATTATTTAATCTTGGGGCTGGAGAGATGGTTCAGCAGTTAAATGCACTGGCTGCTCTTGCAGAGGGCCCAAGTTTGATACTCAGAACTCACATGGCAGCTAACAACGGTTCATAACTCCAATTCCGTGGGATCCGATGCTTTCTTCTGACCTCTTTGGTACTGCACAGTTTGGGTGCACTTAAGTACATACAGACAATACACTCATACACATAAAATAAAAACAATAAATAAAATGTTTAAAAAAGAATGATTTAATCTTAATGAAATAATTTCTCATTTGTAGTTCCTAACTCTGTGTGTGTGTGTGTGTGTGTGTATGTGTGTGTGTGTGTGTGTGTGTGTGTAGGTCATGAAACTAGACAGGGAGGGAAAAAGAGGCCCTGAGGATGAGGAGAAGGTAATCAGTCACATGTGACATCCAAGTTGAAAGAGGAATCCTGGGGGAAGGAGGGGCAGGGGAGAGCAGGGGAGTGGGGGGGAAGGGGCGTGGGGGGACTAACAAAAGCAGATTATGTATGAAAATGTCATAATGAAACCTATTATTTTGTGCACTAATTTTAAAAATACAAAGAAACAAAAACAGAAAAAATAATGTGAAATACAGCATGGGTATAAGAAGTTATTGTCTGTTTACTGAACGGATATTAATTCAGTTCGTATATTTCATGGTATGATGCTTTCTACTTAAAATATCAAATCCAGCCAGGCCTGGTGATGCACGCCTTTAATCCTAGTACTCAGGAGGCAGAGGTAGGTGGATCTCTGTGAGTTCCAGGCCAGCCTGGTCTACTTACTGAGTTCCAGGACAGCTGGGGCTACAGGGAGACCCTGTCTCATTTTTTTTCTCAAAAAGACACACACACACACACACACACACACACACACACACATATATCTCAAATCCAATAAAATGTCTTTCATTTCTGATGCTCCAAACTAAAAAATAATTAAAAATAAGATAAGAGTTGATGTAACTTTCCTTAATAAAGCACAATGCCAGAGGTAGGTGGTCTTGATTACACTCTTTCATAAATGTCTATAAAGGCATTTGTAAACACAGTGATAAGCATGGAAAATACACTCATGGCCCCAGGTCCTAGCCCCAATCATGTCTCCCATTTTAGACCATGTGTTCATTGTCCCCAAGGATGTAAAAGTCAATTGAGTATCAGAGTACAACCTGCATTAGTGCTAGGTGACAAATGTTAAAAAGCCCAGTATTTGTGTGCATATAGCAATATTTTTATGGTATTTATTCACAGCCTGTATTTTGGAACAGTAAAGACCCACAGCCCATGCTATTTATATGTTGAAATAATCCTCGCCGCATCCTGCCCTGGAGAACAATAAAGGCTATACAGCTTTTAAAGACAGCCCAAGGTTTTCCAGAACTCAGCAGCTCTGTCAATAAATCAAGGCCAAGTACCACTTCTGGGTAGCAAAGTGTTTAAACTTAGCAACACATTTTAAAGTACAACGCTTCCTCATTGTCTGCAGGGCATTGGTTCTAGGACCTTGAAAGGTAACAATATCCACAGACACTCAAATCTTTTATATGAAACATCATAGTATTTGAATATAATCTACACACATCTTCTTATATCTTTTGAATCATCTCCAGATTTTGCATTAAACCTTAACATGCTGTAAGTGCTCTGCGATTATTGTATTGCTTAGAGAATGACAACAACAACAAAGACTGTATGCTGCTCGGTACAGATAGAACACCTTTCTAGTTGCTTTTCTCATGGTAGGCTGAATCCACAGACACAGATACACCACTGGAAGCCAGAATTTGGAAAAGGAAGAATTTAGCTTAAGGTAGGACTGTAAATGAGCCAGTTATTATGAGATAAAGACCTGCGAAGATGGTAGAGCTGCCAGCATCCTGCACTTCCACCCTGTCTCCCAGGACTTCGAAACACATCTTCTCACAAAGGGGGAACTCTTAGTGGCCCCAGACACGGGTTCCATTGACTCTTGGCTACCCATGGTCTCCTCAGCTCTCTTGGTTCCTCTGTCCATCTTTCGCTGTGAAGCTTCTGGTTTCACTCTCCACCCCAGGTCATTTCTAGCCAGTTCCAAGGACAGGTACTTAACTTTTCTCAGAGCTTGCTTTGCCCCTGGAGCCAGTGGGTCTCAGTGTAATAAAGCCCTCTTTTGTGTTTGGTCCAAAGATACTGTGTGCATCATCTTCAGCTGGGTGTCTATCGGGACATTGGTGGATAGCTGTGCACGTTCAGGGAACATTCTTGATTGAGCTGGGGCAGATGGTCTCATCATTGAAATCCAAGAAAGACTTCATGTGCAACTGTATTTTGTAATACAAAATAGTTACACAGATAGATACAAGTTACACCAAGTTATTTAGAATCTAATAGATTCTCTCTGACTCTCTCTCTCTCTCTCTCTCTCCCTGCCTCTGCCTCCCAAGTGCTGGGATTGAAAGCATGGGCCACCATACCCAGCTTGATGGATTCTCTTGTATATAATGTTTAAAAAGAAGGCCTGGGTAAAGGCTTTCCAGTGTGCATACCCTCAGGTCATACATATACCTCAGCAACCCCTCTGTTATCTCAGTAAGTAAGCGCAATAAATTCACTGGTTCCCCAGTAAAACTTTAATCAAACATTGGCTCGACAGTGGAACCTTGAAAAGGAATAAGCATTGCTTAGCATCCACAGGAAAAAAGAAGTTCTCACAACAGATGGAAAATTTATTTGTTAATGCTGTTGTGTCTCATAATTATTTTAAAAAAGGAAAGAAAATTTCAATATAAAAGATGTTAAAAGGATATGGGAATGGAGATATTTTCT
>NW_008335784.1:829048-873084 GCF_000622305.1 Nannospalax galili | reverse complement strand
ATGACATTGACAGAAAATAAGTTAATCTGGGCCAACTGCATGGTCTTAAATACATAACAGAAAAGTATAACCAAAGATTTAAATAATTGGTATGCTTCTTTAAGAGTCCAAGAGATTACACTTCCCAGACACTAGGCTTAAGTTCATATAAAATGTTACTTAGACAATTATTTCTCATTGATGATTTTGTTTCTAAGCAGAAAGTGCTGCTCAGATGTAAGACTTCAAATTTGGTCTGTAATGCTGTAGTGCCCACCTGTAGCTAAGGGAGACAACCCACTATTGTTCTAAAATGATGAATAAATTTGTTTTCTCCCTGTATCTAGAAGCCTTTGAAAGGGAACTGACACTAATTCTAACCACTCCAACATCTATCAAAATACCTGAAAGCAAATCCTGAATCCATCACTCTAGAGTACAGCCTTGGAAAACAAAAGAAAAATGAGGAGGAACCCAATAGAAAGATGCTTTTGGAAGCCCCTTGCCTTTACTTCTCCTTCACATCTCCTATTCACAATTCAAAGACTTTCCTTTCCTCCTTGAGATAAGAGCTATGCAATTTGGGAGTCTTTTAGATAGACCCACTGAAGGGGTACTCCAGTTGCCTCACCCTGCATCCCTGTTCAGCACGGAAGAAGCCAGAGCTGTCTGCATCCCGATTCCCTATCAGCAATTTGGGTAACCTCTTCAGAGGATGGTGTGATAAGAATAGGAGGTAGGAATTGGCTAGGCAGTTAGGGTAAAAGACTCTAAAGAAAAGTAGCCAGTTTCTTGATTAAAACTCACAAAGTCCTTGGGCCTCTTAGCTACATACTCTGTTCCAAAGGCCAAAATTGTTGAAAATATTTGGGAGCTTTAATCTAATCCTTAAAAGATTTTAGGGTTACCTCTAACCCTAAGGGGGAATGTTAGAGTAGCCAAAACCCCATAAAAAAATAAAAAAGAAGAAAGAGTTATCAGAAAAAAAGTGATGGGACAATATGGGAGGAGTTAGAGGGGAGGGAACGGGCATGGATCTGATCAAGATGTTTATCTTATATGCATGTATGAAATTCTCAATAAATTATTTTGAAAAAAGAAGGCCCAGGGAATACGAAATTTACTATGGAGAATGGCATTTTCAAGTTTCTATGATGGATGTTGACTAAATTAGTCATTCTTGTGGACTAGGTCCATGACAGGATGAGAGGACATATACTTTCTTTGGTGATGGGGTTTGGTACAGGTGACCCTAAAACATGACACCTCGGAAGTTGAAAAACAACAGTGACAGGAAGGTCCTGCTCATCATCCCCTGCCCTCCTGTTCTCTGAAACGGGTCATCAAACCTAGGGAGGGGCTTCTACCCCTTCTCTGGAACAGATCTTCTCTGGAACAGAAGGTCATGTATGACCTTCCTGTGAGAAAGAGAAAGAAAGGTCCTCTTTTCATGCATAACCACAGAAGAAAGGAGCTAAAGGCACAGAGGAGCACAGGAGAATCAGGACCACAGGCCTTGCCAAGTCCACCTGTATCACCATTGCCTCTCTCTTTGTTTGCCTGTATTTCTCCCTCAACAAACGTATCGGAGCCACACACAAGTGTAATCATTGCTTTTGTGTCTTCATTTCTTTACTGAGACTCGAAAGCCATGGAAAATTTATATTAAATTTGTGTTTTACTGTTAATCTGTTTCTTGTTTTAGAGGCCTCAGCCATGAACAAAGGACGGGTGAGGAAAAGATACTTTCTTTTCCTCCACTGGCAGATGCAGGTCTGGGTCAAGATCATTCTGTGAGCTGGAAACTTCCTGCTTTGTTCTAACTACATATAACAAGTGACGTGTACCTGGAAGCCATTAAACATGGCATTGATAAAGCTTTTTCAAATGCCTGGATGTTACCACATATATCATGTAAAATGTCAAATAAAAATTGACATGACATTTGCAATCATGAAAATTGTTTTATGATTACATGGACTTGAGAGTATTTGGGCTTAATTTCTTCTCTGAGAAGTTCTAAGGCAACAAGTAAGAAATGGGTGATTCCTTTGTGATCCACAGCTAGAGCTCAGATAGTAACCTGGTTCCCACACTCATCCCTATCCAGTTCACACTTCCTCCTGAAAACCCCAACTGCTAGCCACCCCACAGCCCATGTTCAACTCTACTGGTTTGAAAGCCAGCGCTGTATGAACCAATTTAGGAGATAAACCATCTCCATGTGTGTGAGGAACATACCAGGTGTTCCTTTGTTTAAACCCCCATGAGGTCCTGACAGCCCAGTCAGACCTCAGATTCTGAAATACAGAATTGCACTGCAGCATTCTGGCAATACCAAGAAGCAGCTGCCCAGAAATCTTGGCGTTCTAGAAGGGAAAATGCACCTGAAGTCTAGGGTTAGAGGGAGAGTGAAAAATGAAGTTGAGATGACAGGCAGACAGCTTTCTTTTGTGTAACTTTCTGGAAATCGATACCAAAGTTTAAAATACAAGATCATTGTCCTTTCCACAAACCAAGTTTGCTTGTTGGCTTCCTGTCTCTTTATTAATGACATCGTGCTCATCCCCATCTCAAAGCCTTCACACCTGTCTTTGTTGGGCAGCAGGCTGCTTGGGATGTTCTCGGTCTATGCTTCTTCTCCTGGTAGCTTGACCAGCTTAGCCTAGGAACATCCCAGCTTGGCCAATAAACTATATGATCACTATATGGTCCTCTCTGTCCCCTCAAAATCCTGTTGGTGATTCCATCACGTTACCTGGCCATTTATTCCTTTGTTTCAGTTCTCCATCATTACAACTAATGATTCGCCACTCCTTTGTCTGTGACATCAAATCTTGAACCAGTTACATCCACGAAGCTGCTACTCCATGATTCGCCACTCCTTTGTCTGTGACATCAAATCTTGAACCAGTTACATCCATGAAGTCCTCCAGATCTTCTGATTTAGCGGATGAAGCTCAAATCTGACGTTTACTCTCTTTCAAATCTAGGTCCTCATGCTATTTCCCAGCCTCGTTTCCAATCACTTCCTTATATCACATGCAGCTCTGCACATCTGCTGCTTCTGCCTCCTACGCACTATGCATACCACTGCTGCTGTGATGCGGTTGCTCAAGATGCTCCTCTCTCTCACCTCAGACCTAGTCTCCTTTCAAGGCTGAGCCCAAGCCTCACTTTCTCTCTGAAGCTTCCTTTGATGTCTTTGCCTTCTGTCAGCTCTCCTGAGGGACGTGCCTGCATCAGGTATCCTCAGAATTGCCTATACTTGGCCCAGCTCTCTGTGATGTCTTCTCTCTCTCTCTTTCATGTGCCTCCTCTGTCTTCAGACTTTAAGCTCACCAAAAACAGAGACCTTCCCTTACACAGTCAACTCTGTGTGTCAGTTGGTTCCCCAACTGAACTCATCACGCACAGTTCTTTGACATTTTCCCTAAACAATACTGTATAACAATCATTTATATGACATTCATATTGTTTTAGTATCACAAGTAGTCCACAGATGATTTAAAGCAGAGACAGGATTTGCATTGTTACTATGCAAACACCATGCTATTTCACATAGGACACTTGAACACCTGCAGATTTAGTACCCATGGGTGGTCCTGGAACCAATCCTCCATGAATACCAAGGAAGGACTATAATTCTCTTCCCCTTCCAACAGCTAGCACTCTGCCCACAAAAGATAGGAGGCTACAGGAAGGAAAGGGAACTCAGAACCTTGTGTGGTTTGCCTTAGATTTGCCGTTTACTGATTGCAGAGCCTCAAGACCGTCTCACCTCTTGGCTTCAGTTTCCCCCTCTACACAGCTGGTGACAGAGTTGCTGTGCTTGATCCTCACAGCTGATGGGAAACAAAGACAATCAGGGAAGTGGCACTGTTACATGTTCCAGAGCTTTGCATACAGGGGCAATTAATCAACATTTTTATGATGGCAGTAAGAATGATATGAAGCCACCATACATTAGATACGCCCATCGCTGGGTGCATCACAGAGAACTCATTAGAACCTGGACTGACTCCTTCCTAGGCAGGTATCATAGGGCTTGAATTCAAGTGCTTTCAATGAATAATCAGGAAAAAGGAGCTAGGCAATGTACCAGCCGTGAGAGCATCTTGTTCATTTTTCCCTTTCAATGAAGGAGCCTTTTAAGACCTGACTGTGAAATATGAAAGGCAGAAAGAATGGAGAAACTGGTTAAAGCCTCTGGTCCTTCTGGCATCTCAGGTGACTTTCTTTCATGTGTGAAATGCCCTTTGGAGATGCTGGGCACAATATGAGTCCTTTGAAAAGAAGAAAGAAGGGAAATCACATGAAGTCTTTAAAAAACACTATCAAAGCCTTTTCCTGTGTGGTCATTTTGGAATCTGTTACACTGCATCGTATTAGCTCCAGGCTTGATGGAGGTGTTCCAGCTAGGCAGCTCTTCTGGAACTTTCCATGAAGCAGTAGTGTGTATATTGATGGATGTTTGTGGCAGGAGTCAAGTGAATCAGTCAGATGAAATGCAAGCTTGAAAGCAGGGAAGTGGTTCTGGAGCTACTTTTCTTACTAAAAGTTTCTCACACCACAGAATAGTTAATCACATTACAACCCACAAGAAAAATCCTCAAACAGTAATGCCCACCAGACCTCAAGCCACATATTCTTTTTTAAAATTTTTTGATTATTTTTATGTGTTTAAGTGTATTGCCTGCATGTAGGTAAGTGTACCCATGTCATCCATTGCCCTTAAGACAGAAGAGGCCATTGGATCCCCTGGAACTGGAGTTATGGACAGTTAGCTGCCATGTGGGTGCTGGGATTCAAACCCTGGTCTTCTGCAAGAACAACCAATGTTCTTAACCACTGAGCCATCTCTCCAGCCCAAGCCACATATTCTTAACTACTAAAGCTTCTTCACATCAATTCATAAAGATAGACTCTTAGCTAATAAAGGACACCAATTTTGTAAGGCAGTTTGCCCCTGGTAATTATACTAAAAACCAAAGAAGGCAGCTAACTGGTGAAGTTGTCTGTTCCTTTAGAAAAGACATTTCATGTTCCCTCGAACTCCATTTTCAATGATTGGCTTAGATGAATGGGAGGTTTCCAGCAGCTTTTGTCCAAGAGGAGGTTTGACAACTGTGGCATGATTTTGGCAGCGTGCAAGCTCTGATTCAGTCTCCAAATGTCTGGCACCATCCATGAACTTCTGAACCTGACCTGAAGCTATTATAGGCTTTTACATTTTCAGGCAATTGCACCATTAAGCAACCAACACATGATGGCTTTACTGTCTTATCCATTGCCCACATACCACAATGTAAAGGCAACTGACATAAATCAGTAATGAAAGGTACAGAGAGCAGCAATAAGAAATAGGCCATCATTAAGATCCACTCAACAGTACAGAGGTTGCAGCTAAAGCACACTCATTTTGAAAATACAGCTTCAGAAAGCTATGAAGAGGCATTTGTGAATTTTCACTAAATAACATATTCTTTGAGCAATTTTTACCCATGTGTTCTGAAACATAGCTGAATAATAATAGCGCTCCCTGGTTTTCTTTGTTGGAACCTTTGCTCCTCGAAAATAGATAAAGCTCCTATGTAGTTATAAGTTTATGAGTTTGTTTTAACATCAAATTGACAATATGCCCTCCTTTGTCCACTAAGTATGCCTCAAAGACACACTCTAAATGCCTGGTTCTATAAATTTTCAGTGAACTAAGCTCATTTCAACATTAAGACTAATGCTATATATTTTTCATTTTACTAGTAAATATGGGCCAACATTTTTAATGGGCTACAACAAATTCAGCCAAAGGAATGAAAATAACTTCAAGATCAAAAAGCAAATAAGCAATCCAGTGGCTTTATCAGCAAAGAAAAAGAGTGTTTTTATTACCATATGAAATAATCTTCTGTTTCTATTGAGGGTAATTCAAATGTGGATGGAGAATCTGGAAGCCTCTTCGTTTCATCAACAATTAACAGGAAATTATTCTGAATGAAGATTCCCCCTCTTCCTAAGTCACCAGTTAGAATACAGTGGCTTTTCTGACGGAATCACAGGTGGAGAAAGAAAAGAAGAAAATTGCTTATCTTAGTGGCAGAATGCGGTAGGCAGCCGGAAGGATATCAACTAACTAGGGTTTCTGTGATCAATCATTTCAATCAGTCCTAAGTCTCTGTTTTCTCCATGGTAACATCTAGTGGGAGTGTTCCAAACCTAACTAATCTGACTAAAAGTTGTCTGAAATATCCATTATGTAGACTTTTCACATAGACAAAGGATTTCAATCTATTTCAACTTTAAATAAAAAATCATCAATTTGTGAAGCAGGAGGAGACCTCAGTCTGTCTTCCTTGTCATTTGTCCAACTGGGCTGCATTTAACCCTGTGTGCTGTAAACAGTGCTCCCTGCAATGCTGTCTGTGCAACTTGGGGCAGTTTTATGCACTGATTGAGTCCTGATTTGTGGTCAAACACTGTTCTGGATGCTTCTGTGAGAGCATTTTCCAGAGATTAACATTTCAGCTGGGGAGTGGAGTAAAGCCACTTGTCTTCCCTCTTGTAGGTAGGCCTCATCCATTAGTTGAAGGCCCAAATGTAACAAAAGACCAACCTCCCTGGGCAAAGTGGAATGCTGCTGGCAAACAGCTTTCAGATTTGCACAGGACTGCCTCTTCCTGGGTCTCCGGCATGCTGGCTCATCCTGCAGGCTCATCTGGCATTATTTTAGACTTACTGTTTCCATAATCATGTGAACTACTTTCCTAAAAGAATCCTTTCTATATATGTACACACTGTTGTTTCTGTTTCTCTGGGGTACCCTGCCCAATATAACACTTACAGGAAGCTCATTACCCACTGTGTGCATCATCCTCTGAACTTTCATCGACATGAACAGCAAACTTATTTGCTCTCTTAATATGAAGAGTGAGTATTCAATCTGTTGACCACAAAGTTGTAGCTCTTTATTCAGCGCTATTTAGTTTGATGCCAGCAAGCCCTTAAAAATCAACAAATTTTTTAAAAATGTATTATATTTGAGGAGGAAGCATGGAAATTTACATCATGCTAATTAGTAGAGGTGACAAACAGTACCACTGAAATCTGCCAGATGACTTTATAAACATACACAGGTGACAAGGATCCAAGTGCAACCAATTAGTGACTAACAATAATCAGATACATACAGATTAGAGATGCAAGCGCCAACATCTCAGTGTTAGTAGCAAAAGCAATGAGTCTTTCTGCAAGAAGCAATATATTCTAAAATGAAATGGAGAGCTTTTTTTAAAGGTTAAAAACTCATTCAGTTTTATGTTTTACAGGGCTTATACTGAGTTCAATATTGTATAACTGTATTAACTCAACCGTGAACCTAGAAACTTATAGCCACTTGTGAAAGAGATACACTCTTGCTCTGAAGAGTGTTACTGAATATGTTAAAGCTGTAATGAAAAGCTTCTTCTAATCATGTAGTTATTAAAAATTAAAAAAACAAAACAAGAAAATAAAATTTTTTTAAAAGTAAAAAAAAAAAAAATCACATAACCACTTCCTTGCACTTGCATGAAAGAAAATAGACCCTTCCTTACTCAGAACAGAATTCCATGAAGCTTTAACTCGAAGGTAGGGTGGAAAAAAGCCCGAGTTTCCAGAATAGCTGTTTTCTTCTGGGGGTTGTATCCTGTGATGAGAAACTTATTCCAAGATCAGACTCATCTACATACAAATGCAAAGCCAAGGCTAGCCCACTTTAGATAATCTTATCCCTGAATACGAAGACATACTGTCTGGATGCTGTTCTTAAGAACAAGGAAATATGAGGTGCACTATTGATAAAGACAATAGGCTCCAATCCAATGGAAAGCTATGGCAATATGGCTACCCCAGTCTCTTCTCTCATCTTCTATTTTAAGAGGAAAAAATTCATGATAGGGCAGAAGGTTGAAAACTTGCTTTGAGGTCAAAGAACAGGCTCACTTTGTTTCTGTGAAGAGAACATGCATGGCTCTGGTTACAAGGGCTGATTTCATTCTGGTAATGGACAGCAGTGAAACAGCTAATTGCATGCTTGCATCTACCAATGGTTTAAGACCTATAGTCCTGAGGTGGTGCTGGTCTGATTAGGTTATCTATCTTTTACTGAATTAATAAGGACTCTTTTTTTTTTTTTTAACAAAAACCTTAGTTTTTATCCAGATAATACTAAACAGGGTTGTAGGTCATCAGACTTGTAATAGAATGATCTTTTGAAATTAAACTCCCCCAAACAAAAACTAAGTAAAAACCAGAATACGGTTCTTATGGGTTAATTGCTGGTGATTCTTTTGTTCCAGTATGTGGAAATACTGGGTAGTCCTGGGGTGTTCTGGTCAACTCGGTGCAGTGGTCTGATGTTCACCACTGTCGCTTCAAGATTTATTACTAAAAATAATCTCAAATCCAGCCGAGCTAGCTGCCTGCATAGTATAGTCAGCTACTTCCCTTGTTCTGATCGCTGATGTGGGCCATTGATCTTGGCGCTCACTCAGTAAACTCCTCTCTCAGCATGTCTTCCTTCCTTACTCAAAGGCCTTAATTACAGACTTTTTTTTTTTTTTTTACTGTTTTCCTATCCCTTCAATTGCCCTAAAACTATCAAATAGTTAGAATAAAAATTCCAAGGCAAAAATCATAAGAAATTTTAGGGATCATAGAAAAAATATGGCTGAAAATATCCTTAATGTGAAGTAAAGCAATTTAAATAAAATGTCCCTACCATCATAAAATATTAAACACTTTGATACGTAATATTAATAATTATTAAGGTAAAATACTTTCGAACAGGTCTAACTTTTTAACATCTTAAAAGCAATTAAAAGTCCGAGGTGCACCGTCAGCCTTCCTCTGTTTTCCTCCTCACACCCACACTGATGGCGCTCTGCCTCCTCGTGTCCTCTGTCCTCCTGCCCCTTCAACTTCAGGTGGAGTGCCTCTTATCCGAAGTATTTAGGAAAAGAAATGTTTTTAACTTTTAAAATTTGGGGATATTTTCATGTACAAAATGAGATATCTTGGGAGTGAGACCACAACTTAACCACAGAATTCACTTATGATTCATAAACATCTTACATATATAGCTACAGGTAATTTTATACAATATTTCTAATTATGATGTGCAAGAAACAACATTTCAGAGTGTGGAATTTGCCATTTGTGTTATCATATCAGTGACCAAATAATTCCGATTTTGGAGCATTTGGGACTTCGGGTGTTCAGCTAGGCACACGCAGTCTGTACCAATTTTCTTTTCCCTCCAGTTCAACACGCAGAGCCACCATGTATGTATGACCAACTCTACATGCCCTCTAACTGCCAGCTTGCAACTTTCTTCCTGATTGTTTCCTGTCCTTCGGGCTCTCCTTGTTTCCCCTACAGACACTAGCTTGTACTCAACAGATCACAGCTGCCCAATACCAGGTTTTGGGAAATGGAAATCAGCAATGTAGAAAAGAACACAGTTGCAGAGAACTGCACCCCTTGAAAGTCCACTTCAAGGACGGCAAGCATTTACTGCAAAAACATATGGAAATAAAATGATTATTAACTTTAATGATGAGAAAAGACATTTTCATGTGCAGGTATACTTTAAAATTCTTCCAAATAAATCTCCACTCTCCAAATTAGAATTCTCTGTAGAGAGGACGTCTGGTGACTAAAGCCGAGGGCCTGCTTAATGCTCACAGTTGCGGTGGGCTAGGCAGATGCCTCCCAAGCCTCTCAAAAGTCTTACATGGATAACCACCCTGGAGTTGGTGGCCTCAGGCTTTTTTCCTTCTCTTAGTCTTTCTCCTTTCAAGGACATTCCAGAATAGAAAAACTCCATCCTTTCCTCTCTGGCCTGGAAATACCATCCTTTCCGCCTAGCTGATGGAGGCCTTCCCTATAGACCTTTCGCTGAAGTCTCTCACTTCCATTCTTTCTGGATTCCATTTTCTTATTATAAACACAGTTAAATTATAACACTGGAATTTAAAACAATGGTATTCAAAACAAACTAGATTACTTTTTTCTTGTTACTGTTGCCTGAGCTCTTATGATATCCTAATATCGCACTCCAGGAAGAAATTGTTGAGAGACTGGTAGGGCCATCAACTGAAAGTATGATGCTGTGGGTATGGTGGCCTCTTCTCAGAGCTAACGCTTAGACTGTTATTTAAAGAACTACTGACTTTTATTCAAAAATATGATAATAATTGCTGACATTCTCTAATCTACCCTCAAATATCTCTAGCTTGGTAGTATAAAGTGTTTGTATCTCAGACAGTCATGTTGGGAAGAGAGACATGCTCAAATGTGGCTAAACGTGAAGGCTATAAGCTTTCAGATAAGCCAGGCCCCTCCCCATTGCACCCTTGGCCTTGACTTCCACCCCTACATTTGGCTGGCTAGTCCTCTTCCCTCAGTTCCCCTACTTACTTTCCAGGTTAATCTTTACCACAGACCCTAGTAGGCTCTTCACCCCTCTCCTCTAGCGATGACTCTTCTCCCTGAGGCCTCACTGGACAATTTTCTTTTTGTCTGTGAATTGTAGAGTTTCATAACTTAAAGACAAACGTTAAGTTAGGGATCTTTGGATACGATGCGCCTAGTGCAGACTCTGACATGTTTCCATTGATGGTGACTCTAAGGATGATAAGAAAGCAAGCCAGGCCTCAAGTCATTTAATGCCTAGGCTACACCAACAGCTACCAGCACCAAACAAGCTCCAAAACCCAATGGATTTTGTATTTATAGTATTCTCATTTGTAAATTGACTTAGAGAAGAATGCTAAATTTCTATACCTAAAAATAGCATTATATATCATCTATAGCCTATAAATACCAGTACTGAAGTGATTTAGAAGCAACCAAATATCAGTCTTTAATTTTAAAAATATTTTTTTAATTTATTTTTTATTTTATGTGTGTGAGTGTACTGCCTGCATGTATGTAAGTGCACCCGTGTCATGCAATGTCTGCAGAAGTCAGAAGATGGTATCAGATTCCCTTGGAACTGGAGCTATGGACAGTTGCTAGCTGCCATGTGAGTGCTGGGAATCCAACCCAGATCCTCTACAAGAGCAGCTGGTGCTTTTAACTGCTGAGTCATCTTTCAGTCCTTTGAAATACGTTTTTGAGGATGTTAAACATTGCACATACAGTAATCATATCATGTTAACCATATTACTGTTTTTAAGAAAGAAAAAAATTAACAAAAATCCCGAATTAGCCTTTTCCTTACATATTACGGACCACCTGCTATTTGACTTTATATTAACAGTAGTTAATATATCGCTTCCAATCAATATCATCTGTCACTTACTTGGAGATGTGATTACATACCCATGAATAAAAGTAAAGGGCTGCCTAACTGATTCTTTAGGAGCAGTAACAGTACACTGAGAGAAACATCTAGAAGCAAAAAAGAGTATTGCACGTTGACCAGACAATTTTTTCAGCACCATCAAAAGACAGAGCTTAATGGAAGGAACCGCCTGCCTATGAGTCAGGAAGCCGACAGTAAGGGCTTTCACGGTTTCTGTGACCTCGTACAGGTCATTTCACTTCCCTGCACCTCAGTTTCCTCATCTGCAAAATAAGGGGCTGGGACCAGCTGGAGTCTTCAGCTCTTTGCACCACCCCTGGCAATCTGAGGTTGCTATGGCTCCTTCAGCATGGACCCCCAGCAGCACATTCCTTGTCTGTTGGAGGAGAGTTCACTGGCTTTGACTTTGAAATGAAAAAGGACGGATGGCATGAAATAGGATGTGGACGCTACATATGCCAAAGCCAGAAGACACAAACACAGCATTGTTTCGGGAATACAAAATAAAAACTGCAAGACTCACCACTCTGGAGAATCTCTAAACAAAGCTTGCCTTTTAGTTTGTTTTGATTGGTGGGTACATTTTTTTTTTTTTCTTTTTGGCAGAAGAACGGTCAGAGCCAGTGGTCTGGATCGTACTGAGTTCCTCCTAATTAACTGGAATGAAAGCACATCATTGTACAGCCCAAGTTCATTGGACATCTGCTCGATTCCTGCCATATCAGCTGGATGAAGCCTGGATACACTCTTGAGTTTTGGTTTCTGTACAAAGAACTATTTTAGCTTTATCTACCTTATCTCCCTTTAGGAGTATTATGAGGTTGAAAGGGATAAAAATCTCTTTAAAAACAGCAACCGTACTCACAGGGTCAGGTACAATATGATAAACATCCAGGTTTTAGTCTCAGCAAGGCTTAGTTTAGGCAAGGACCAAAATATATAAGCATGTAAGCTTTTTGTCAGCTTTAACATTTTTCTTTTCCCTATCCAAGAGAAGGGACAAATATTTCCAGAAGAAGTACAATATAATCAACTCAATGTGATAACAATTTTTTAGTTTTTTTAAGCAATTTTAGATTTGAGTTCAGTATCATCCAACTTAAGTGAAAAGATTTTAAACTTAGCAGGAAACATTTACTAGAATAATATGAGCTAGAGAATAAAATGAGTTTGCAGCATACTCTTAAGTATATATATCCAGTTAAACTATTCTTTTCTTAAAATATTTTATTATTTTATTTTATGTGTATGAGTGTATTGCCTGCATATGTGTAAGCGCACCAGTGTGAGAAAATGCCCCTGGAAGTCAGAAGAGGGTATCGGGCTCCCCCGGAACTGGAGTTTTGGATTACATTATTTTGGCAGTTAAGTACAATGTATTCTTATAGAAGTATGATAATCTTTTCATAAGGGTCCAACAGTTATTGAAATACTAATGCTACATTCACATTTTAAATGTTAATTCTTTAAAATAAGGGCATTTAAAGTAATAAACAGGCAGTCTGAGTAAGGTTTATACTGGGCCCAAAACGAAGATGACAACTGTTGGACGACTGATAACTACAAAATATTTAGGCAAATAGAAAAATACCAAATCATGGCCCATTTGCCAGTATGCATGTGCACATACATGTGTGTTTGGATGTGTGTGTCACACCCATGCCTTTTCAGGTTGTTCCTCATTTGAGCTATCTGCCATCCTTGTGGCAATAATTATATGCTTTTATTAAAAAATCTATTGTTTTCAACCTATAGGAAGTAACTGAATAAAATATGTTTTAAGAGAGCTACTGTTAAGAACCCCAAACAAGTGGAATTCCTGGCATAAGGAAAGCTTTTGCTGCATCCCAAGGACGGGAGGAAGTTCATCATGTCAGAACTCTACTGTGGCCTCTGCTCCTCCCCCTCTTCCACCTATGACCAAAGTCAGGGGCTCTGGGTCTGTGTCTCGGTTATTTACCCATGTTTTCTGAAAGATGGGTTCTCGTCTGATGCTGGGAAGTCAAGCATCAACTACTGAATGAACATTCTGATCTCTATCAGCTTCATGTGACTTTGGTGACTATGAACTAACATTTCCATGCTTATCGAGTACCTGAGCTTAAAACCTTGTAACTTAGAAGGGGGAAAATAACCTTGAAGGCTTTCATTTTTCCTCAGATCCTTATGATAAAAAAATCAAAAGGCTAGGAAGGGAACGAAAACTGTATTTCCAGCCAGGAATAGCAATCCATGTCCTTAATTCCAGCACTCTGGAAGCAGAGGTAGGTGGATCTCTGTGAGTTCAAGCCCAGTCTGGTTTACATAGCAAGTTCCAGGCCAGCTAGGACTACAGGAAGACCCTGTGTGCTGGATAGCTTTAGTGTCAACTTGACACACCTGGGTTGAGGGAGCCTCAATTGGGGAATTGCCTCCATTGGACTGGCCTGTGGCCATGTCTGTGGGGCATCTTCTTGATTATTGAGTGATGTGGGAGGGCCCAACTCACTGTGGGTGGTGCCACCCCTGGGCAGGTGGGCCTGTGTTGCATAAGAAAGCAGGCTAAGCAAGGGCCAGGAGAGCAAGCCAGTATGCAGCATTCCTCCATAGCCTGTGCTCCAGCTCCTGCTTCCAAGTTCCTGCCTTGAGTTCCTACCTTGGGCTCCCTGATGAACTGTGACCTGGGAGATGTAAGCTGCATAAAACCTTTCCTCCCCAAGTTAGTAGTGGTCAGAGTGTTTTGTCACAGCAATGGAGAAACAAACTAGAACAACCTGTTTCAAAAAGACCAAAAAAAAAAAAAAATTGCACTTCTAATTTTCTCTGTGTGTGGACCTGTAATCTGTCCAATTTGACATTGCCAGGCTGGAGTTGGAGCTTGGTAGCATGCTTATCTAGCATGAAAAAGGCCCTGGGTTTGATCCCCAGCATAACAAGGAAAAAAAAAATCCAAAAACACAGCAACAACAAAAACCAATCTATCAAATGATTATAAGTGTGGAAAAAACTGGGTCCTCACATTCTGCTAGAGAAATATAAAATATATGAACCTTCCTGGAAAGCAATTAAATGGTATATATCAAGACCCATAAGAAGTCTAGCCTATTCCATGGAACTCCTAACAATTTTTCAGAAGGAAATATTTGAGGATATGTGAAATATTTACTATGGGATTAGAATTCATAGTCAGACTACTTATATAGATTGTAAAAGTAGAAACAACTTACATCGCTATTTAATTTATAAAAACATATGATCTATACAATTATATTAACATATTGATTGCCATATATTAAAAACTATAGAGTAGTTAAGTGAAGAGTTTCCAAACACCATATACACTATAATTCTAAAGATGTATAGCTGTCCTGGAAAGTTTGGAGAGATTAAAGAGATTTTGTGGAAGGACTTACAGTTTTAATAATTATCTTTCATGTTCTGTTTCAAACTTTTCTGAGCATGAACATATACTGCTTTGACAATTAATAAAGCCTCCTTGTTGAAGAGTAATAAGTAAATCAAATTTTATGTACCTTTGTTACTTTATTATGTTTTGTTTGGTCTCAAACTTCTGAAAAGAAGCATAATAACAGACAAGAATTAAGCATGAAAAATCACATAATCAGCAAAACAATAAATAAACAGGCATCTCTGCTGTTTTGTCTCGCTCAGGACATTGCCTTGATGGCTGGGAGTACACAGGACTCCCTTATGGTTTGGAAGGCAGCAACCTACTTTGAATAGTTTCTCTTAATATTTATGTTTCTCCAAAGGACTCCATCACCACTGGGCTCCCTTCCACAAAGGCTTGAAGATACAGCTCCTAGCTCACTTTACAAAAAAATGTTTTTAAATTACAGAGACAAAAGTAAGCCACTGTTTCTAGAACATTAGCTCCATAAAGGCACAATCTCCACAAGCTACAGCAGAATGGGGCACACAGTAAGGGTGCAACAAATTTCTATTGAATAAATGAAGGGATAAAGGACTGGGGAGAAAAGAAAAACAGGAAATGAAGAGATGATACATCAAGAAACTCAAAGGTTCCTGTACTTACCATAGGGGTCTGAGCCCATAGATCCATTGAAAGAAGAAACTAGCATAAATCAAAACTGCACTGAACAAACCCACAACCATCCTTCTCTACACTTCTTGTGTAGTGCAGCACACTGTGTGGCATCAGTTATTTCCCATGGGGGGTCATGTAGTTGCCTGGGCGCTATGAATCATTGCTCCTTTCCAGGCTGGCCAGACAGGATCAGACTGCATAGCCCTGGGCAGGGAAAAGGCCCAAACTCCAAATTCCAAGTACAGTTTCCACTGAATGGGAATCACTTTTGCTCTAACATAAAGTCAAAAAATGGTTAAGCTGAGCAATCATCAGCCAGGGGCTGTGTGTCAAAATAGTACTGTGTGCAACTGTTTTACTGCTTTATCGAATTTAATGTTCACTGCAGCCCTGTTAAGTATCGGTATCTTTATAGATCTAGGACAACAAGAAATTCTGAATGACTAGCATAAAACTAATATGAAGAGACCAATAAGACCAACAGATGCTCAGTGAAATTCCATGATACAGGGTTCTTTCAAAGGGAAAACAGAATGCAAATTATAAAAGCCCTATTTATATAATGATTAAATCAGATAACTTTCACATATGTCATAAAAGATGAACAGGAGGTTTGAGGGCTAGCTGATTCTAGCTGCACACAATTTGAAAGGGTTGGTGAGGGCATGTGGAGAGGTAGCTAAGATCTAATCTGAATGGGCAGAAAAGCAGGCAAATGCATGCCAGAAGGAACAGGCTTCACAGCATGCTTCACACATCTTTCCTCCTTTCTCAAAGCAGGGGAATGAGGAGATCAATGGTACAAGCAAAATTCAAGCCGTATCCTTGCACTATAAAAGGCACATCTCAATCTTCTATTGTCTTTTCTTTAGAAGGTTCAAGGCATGGGGGCTGGAGAGATGTCTCCGTGGTTAAGGGCACTGGCTGCACTTGCAGAGGACCCGGGTTTGAGTCCCAGGACCCACATGGCAACTAATAACCATCTGTAACGCCCATTCTGGGGGATCCAACATCTTCTTCTGACCTCCGTAGGCACTGCATAACACTGGTGTACTTACATACATTCAGGCAATACACTCATACACATAGAATAGAAGTAAGGTAGGTCAAGGCAGAAACAATAATAAAACTCTGAAAAGAAAGAAAATGTTTTCCTAAGGATATCTACAAACATTTTGCAGGCATCTCTGGAAAATGTCACAAGCATATACAGGAAAAGATGCTCTGCAGCGGCCAACACGGTAACTGCCAAAGGCTGTTACAGTGCAGAGCAGAGGTGTCAGGAGTGCCAGGCAAGCTTGTGATGGAGAAGGAAGAAAGGAAGTTGTAGAGACACAGCCATGCACAAAGAAACAAGAAGAGAGCTGGTGGTGCAGCTTAGTAGCAGGGTATCATTTGCCTAGCATGAAAAAGTCTGATCCCCAGGACCACAAGAAAAGAAAGAAAGAGGAAGAGAGGAAATGAGAGGGGGAGAGGAAGGGTTAGGAGTGACAGGGATGGAAGGAAAGACAGAAGGGAGGTGGGGAGGAAAGGACAGGACAGAGAAATTCCATGGGATGAAATCACTGGTTTAATCTGGTAAATGAAAAGAAGAAGGAACCCTCAACCCACGACGACTTATGGAACTATATCAAATAAAACACACAAACAAGACATTGCATCATGACGTCACCAAGATTTGTATTTATGCTTACTTTTATATTTTATAATTCAAAGCCCTCTAGTGAAACTGGTATTGCCTGCTGTGTAAAACCTGCTTTGCAAGGTGCCATGTTTAAAAGGACACCCTTAGGGTTGTCAAGATGGCTCAGCAGATAAAGGAGTTTGTTGCCAAGGTTGATGGCCTGAATTCAATCCTAGGACCCATAGGTAGAAGGAAAGAAAAGATTCCCACAAGTTGTCCTCTGACCTCCACACACATGCCATGGCATGCACATGCATATACACACATAAAATAAATAAATCAATGTAAAAAAAGAAATGAAAGGATTCCCTGGAGGCTGGCACTTCCTATAAGAGGGCAAAGGAAAGGGTGAACCCTTTGAGAAAAGAAAAACTGTTGTCAGAGAACTGGCTGCAACCTCTTGGGCAACGAAGCTTCTTTTGGGATGACTTAGATCTGGGGCAACCATGGGTGGTAAGAGTATGAAGCTTGGCTCCAGAGGACCCAGGTTGAGTGGAGAAGCTAGCTGACTTCAGTCAAGATACGAACAAGGGTTTTAGTTTCAAAAAATATAATACAGATCCTACTGTGAGACTCCAGTAAGTGTGGATTCGAAGATTGCCTTACAACCCCTTTAGGGATTTTTATATATCTGAATTGCTGTTCTCTGTGCTTAGATTCTCTATGCAACATAATGTGTTGGAGCTTCCACAGTGATTAGCATCTCATGCAATGAAAAGTGTATCCAATGAAGTCCCAATTCCACTACTTACCCTGGGAGGAACAAGGACCCTGGTAGCACCTCTCTCTGTCTCTCTGTCTCTTTGTCTCTCTCTCTCTCACACACACATACTCAAAATTAATTTCAATTTCATCAATTTCTTTCGCTTTCTTTTTAATCTCTCTCTGTGTGCATGTGCACGCACGTGTGTGTGTGTGAGTGTGTGTGTGTGTGTGTGTGTGTGTGTGTCTGAGACAAAAATCCTGCTTTTAGCCCAGACTGGCTGGGAACTCACTCTGAAGGCCAGACAAGCTTTGAATTTGTGAAAATTCAATGTCTACTGTCACTCAAAAGTTCTGACATTCTGTTTCTCAATGGAACAATTTCTTATATTTGAATAAGTATTTTAATATATTAGGGTGGTTCTTTCAGACCATTGATTTCTCTATTTTGCATGATTATGACACCAAAATTTCAACTGTCAGACAAAAAAATCAAATTTTGTACACGTTTCCTACTAATTTTACATTCTTTCCCTTCAAATAAGTAAAAACAAAAAAAACCTATAAAACTCTCTTAAAGGAACACATTTGATCTATAGCTTCAAAGTTATATTTTCTTGTGGCATCTGTGACTCTAGTTAATTAATAATTACTTCAAGCATCCTTAAGAAATTAAAATTTTTTTCAGGAGTATTTAAGACTCCTGAATCATTTTTCAATCATCCTCCGACTGACTCTGCCGAACATCTGCATAATTCATTTTGACACAATTTTTCAATTGAGCAAATTTCATGAATCAAAATTTATACTTTTCTTTTATAGGCAACCAGATCCTACCAAGTTTGATTTCAAATGTGCTAATTCACCACTGCCACTTTGGTAAAACTATATATGAGGATTTTTGTCATGTGAAATTATTTATAGGAGACTATGATATTTGAGGAAAAAAAACTGAGTCATCAACATCTTAAAAAATTAAACAAGTAAAATTCAAGTTTAACCCTTTCGCATCCAAATATCTTTCATTTGCATTTAATATGCTTTGATAAAAACCGCAGACAGCATAAGTGAGCGTGCGTGGGCAGCCTTCTCCAAGTTTCGTCTAACACCTGGACTGTGGACAGCACTTTTCATATGGCCTGAATGCATCTCCTTTTACTGAAGACATGGGTAGCAACATCCAGTGGATATGTGCTGAAGCATCACAGGATCAACTGCTTATGTCAGGAGTTTAAATTTATCCTGAAGTACATGTGGTATTTTTGTATCTAATTAGCATGCAGATCTATTCTCATTTTGCTTTTTCTAAGTACTCTAGAAAATGAGATGCATTTTTCCTCATGATTGATGTCAAAAACATTCTCTGAACTAATTTCTTATTGTTATTTTCTCCAAAATTTTAATTAAGCTGATGCTTAACCTTCTTAGATCATGTTCCTTTAGTTATTAAAGGAACCACTAAGATGGTTTCTATGATTAAAAACAAACTGTTCTGTAGTCCCACGATCTAAGCCCATGTACTTTTAAACAGAATTCAGATTTTAATATCTTAGCCACTTCTTAAGCTTTGGTCCCGTCTATGGAAAAACAGAATTATAGTTTCAGATGTAAAGCCTGAACAGATTACCTGACGGACTGACAGATAATTATTTATCCCGAATCTTATCAAAACTATGGTGCCAAGAAAAAAAGTGAGAACTTCCAGATTACAAAAGAGGAATGAAGCAGGGGTTGTCATTTCTGACCTTGAACACATAAAAAGGATAAAATGGATTCTGAGAAAAGTTGCAAAGCAATACATTGGCTAATCTAAATAAAATGCATAAATCACTAGAAATCACAAATTATCAAAGTAGCAGAAAAATCTAATTCAACTCTATAATAAAGAGAATGGGTTAATAATCAAATTGTCTGCAAAGAAATTTTAGGACCAGATGGCTTCACTAGTGAATTCAATCTTTTTAAAAATTAATTCACACCAATTCTTCAAACTCTTCCAAACCCTACTACAGAAGGGAACAGCACCCAATTCATTCTACAGACTCACCCTAGCACTATAGCAGACAAAGATTTCACCAGAAGAGAAAACTACAAGGCAATATGCCTTGTGAACACAGATATAACATGCTAAATAAAATAATATAAAATTGAATCCAGCAATACATTGAAAGTGATTACATACAATGACCAAGTTGAATGGTTCCCAAGAATGTAAGACTGATTTAATATCTATTTTATTAAGTGTTCTCCCAAGAAATGGAATCAATAGAATATATGGATAAATTGATAGATAGATTTATAATAAAGAATTATCTCATACGATTATGTGGTTATTTCCTCTGAATTGAAACATTCCCTTCTCTAGGGAAGCTTATAAGACTTGGAAAGCTGAGGAAACTTAAAAAGCTCAGGAAACTCAAAAAATTTAGAAGACTGAAGAAATTCAGGTCACAAGACTCACAAGGTCTCTTGCTGAGCTGAGGTCATATTAGTAGTAAACAATTTCTGGGGAAGAAGTGTCTCCTCAGTAGGGTGGCCAAGGAAGGGCAGGGCTCTCAGGATGCAGCATCCATGAGTTGTCACTTTGTTGATGTGGCTTATTGGTGATGCAGCTGCCTTTGAGTCATAGATGATCCTTTAATTCTCACTCACACTCTTGTAACACTAATAAACTCATTGGTTCACGAGGCTAGACTTGGGTAGAATTGTTTCTTAGGTCTGCTGTCAGTGCCCTATCTGGGGTGAATGAACAATTTTGTATATCATCAGGTTCTGGTCTAAAGATCATGGAGAAGTCAAACAGTGCAGATGAAGTCTTTTGACTTCTGGTGGGCTGCCAGAGAATGTCAGGAACTCTGGATATTTGTTCTGCTTGGTCCCTCAACAACTGGGTGAGTCCTTCCACTTTATTAAAGGCAATCTTTTTTCTTAATGTTGCCCAATTCAAATGTTAGCTCATTCAGAACACCTTCCAAATGGCCACATAAAATTTACCATCATAATGTTCAAATATACCAGACAATGTAATTCCATATAATTACACATACTGAGTAGAGAAAACAGTATGTGTCAAAAAGTGATAAAATCTAGTACCTTTTCATGATAAAGTCTAGAAATAAAAGGAACTATTCACACTCTGATAAAAGACTATCTCCAAAAGACCCATGAAGAAGAACATTGTGTTTCACACTGAAATTTCAAATATTTTCCCCAGATCCAGGGCTCATCACCGACGTCTGCTCTCACTGTTTCTATTCTAGCCAGATCAATTAGGTGAAAAAATGGGACGGAGGGCATCCAAACTGGAAAGACAGTCACAAGCATCATGATGATGTCTCAATCAACAGATTCCTCATACAATGATAGCTCCCAAAGACTGCACTGCTCAGGGACATCATATGCCTTTTAGGTGTGCAAGTACATTCTAGGATATCAGGCAATGGCCGAATCACCCACTAATGCATTTCTCAGGATGCAGCTCCATAATAATATAAAGTGACATGTGACTATAAAATACTATTTTGGGTTACCATAGAGATATAAAGATAGCCCTAAAGAATTCACAAAAAATCTAGTAAAATAAGTGAGTTCCCTACAGTTGTATAATTCACAATAAAGATGCAAAACCCAACTGTATTTCCATAAACCAGAAATAAGCAATCTGAAGAAGAATTTAGAGGTAGGTGTGGTAGTGCACACCTGTAAAACCAGCACTTAGAAGATAAAGAAGGAGGTTTGTAAGTATGAAGGGAGTCTGTGAGACACAGGGAGACTTGTCTCCAACAGAAAAAAAACAAACAAAAGAAATAAGCATAAAAAGAATTTAGGGACACAATTCTAAACAGTAGCAACAGAACTAGGAGTAAATGTGGCTAAAGGAGGGCAACTTAAAAATATCTACAAAACATCCCTTAAAGAAATAAATGAAGGCCTAAACGAAATGGAAAACTTAGAGATTTGAAGACAGCATGTCAGGATGCCAACAATCCTACAGGTTTATGCAAACACTCAGGGAAAGTCCTGTCAAAATTTTAACTTCCATAGCCGGAGGTGGTGGTGCTTGCCTTTAATCCCAGCACTCGGGAGGCAGAGGCAGGCGGATCTCTGTGAGTTCAAGGCCAGCCTGGTCTACATAGTGAGTTCCAGGCCAGCTGGAGCTACAAGGAGACCCTGTCTCAAAAAGACCAAAAAAAAAAAAAAAAGAAATATTAACTGCCTTTTCTATTTCAGTTTTTGTAGAAATTACAAATTGATCCTAAATTTATTATGGAAACACTAGGAAAACAATTTTGTTAAAACAAAAAAAAAAGAATAAAGGTAGAACTTACACTTTGTAATTTCCAAACTTACCATCAAGTTACAGCTATCAAGATGACATGATGTTGACATAAGATAAACATATAAATGGCATAAAACCCAGAGCCCAGAAGCAAAACTAAATATTTATGATTAATCGGTTTCTGTAAGAGTGTCAAGATAATTCAATGGAAAAAGAATAGTCATTTAACATATTCTTCTAAGTCATAAAACAAATAGACATTCACATGCAGAATATTCCCCCAAACTGAAAAATTTGGCCACAAAAATCCTATACATGAATGCCTATGATGGCATAATTTCTAATGGTGAAAAGGTGTGAAGAACCCAGATGTCTAACACCAATTGGAAGGTAAACAAAATGTGTAGTTTCTTCCATAAAATATTACTTGGTCAGAAAGAGCACTGGAGTACTAAAAATGAGGGGCAACATGAGTGAACCATGAAAACACACTACATTTTCATGCTAAAGAAACCAAAAGGTCACATATTATATAGTCCCGTTTACATCAAATGTCCAGATTCAACAAAAGTATAAGGTGGGTTAGGGCAAAATCAGCATGTTAGCACAGTTCTGCTAACAATGTAGCAGGTGTGTCAAAGGAGAACAGGAGGGAGCCAGCTTTACACATTATGATTAAGGCGCTTAGATACTGTTCTGAGGAAAAGCTGAATTGAAAATGTTTTGTGTTTTAAAATCTGGCATGACCAATCTGTGTTTCTAAAAGCTTTCCCCAGCAGTAACATGGTCAGGGATTTTAAATTGTTAGAATTGTAACCATTTAAAAATCTAAGTAGGTGATGATTAAGGCTTCAACTTGGGCAGTAGAAGAGGAAAGAAAAGAAAGAGATAGATCAGGAAATACTGTCCGCTTTCACTGAACTCCCACCAATTCAATTTGATTGGTAAATTTGATTGGTAAATACTGTCCGCTTTCACTGAACTCCCACCAATTCAATTTGATTGGTAAATTTGCCTAAAGTTGTACAGATCAAAAAACCTTTGCTCCCTCTGCATCTACTCACCTTACAAACGAAATGTGAAATCTGGTCACTTTTCATCATCTAGCAAGAAAATGTGCTGGTCTAGTATGATTCAAGTTGGAAATAACCTGCCAGCTTTTATTGTTTCTTTTTTTTAAACATTTATTATTTTTATTTTATGTGTACAAGTGTATTGTCTGTATGTATGTGAGTGCACCGTGTTGTACAATGCCACAGAGTTCAGAAGAGGGTGTTGGATCCCATGGAACTGGAGTTAAGGATGGTTCTTAGCTGCAATGTGGGTGCTGGGAATTGAATCCGGGTCCTCTGCAAGAGCAGTCAGAGCTCTTAACCACTGAGCCATCTCTCCAGCCCCGCTTTTATTGCTTTTTAAATATGCCTACAACAGTGAATACTGGATGTTGACCATGCAAAAAAAGGGCTTCAAATAAGTCAAGAGCTTTGCTCTAGCAAGGACTTGTCACAGATAATACAAAACCAAATTAGAACCCAATCCACATCTCATTGTCAGAGATCTGAGGCAAATGAGTCTCCTCTGCATGGAATTATACATTGGAGGAGAAAGCAAAGGTCTAATCAAGCCTTCATTAGATGAGCTGCACTACATTTAATACACAGCCTTGATCCTGCAAGCGAATCATCTCTGTTCCATGTAAAAGGCTGTTTCAAATGCATTTTAGGATGGCTTTATTAGATGTAGTCAGTTCTTCAAGAACTTTATACTTTCACTTGTTGCCTTAAGACATCAAGGACTTTTGAATTCAAATTTTATAATGAAGCTGGATTGTTTCTGGTCAGGGTTTCTGCACTGTTTTGGATGTGTCTTTTCTCAACAATAAAATAGTTTCCTTGGAAGCATAACTGCTCAAAATTCAATATGAGTAGAAATGCTGTTTATCAACAGCGTCTCAGGAACAAAGATAAAGCAGGTGATGGCTTGAAGAGATATATTGTCATAAAGTACTAATATCATGCTAAAATAAAATATTAGTTTCCTTTAATAACTCTAAATAAGGTATATTAATACACGGTATATATGATACATCATATTGATACTCTATAGAAACTTATCTATTTTTGGAATCCATCTCTATTAATTAAAAAATAAAGATACTGACATTTTGTCTTGTAATTTCATTTCCAAATGCTAGCTAAAAAAAGAGAGCTAATATCCAAGGCTTTGGACTAGTTTTACACAATGAGATTCTAAGATTTCTAAGACATGACCTCAGAAATATTACTGACTTTTGATGAGTAAACTTGACAGCTTCAATGTGTACCAGTGCAGGACAAGGTCAACGGTAAACACTCTGAAATTGTTACTGCCATTCTGAGAAGCACATGAGACGAGTTAAGCAGCACAGATTTCTACAATCTAAAATATATCACAGAATATCTAATGTAGACATACAAATAAAAGCAGTTTTTAATCTAGGACACTGGCTGCGGTCATCAACACTTATTTTCTACTGAGAGTTATAGTAATGCTTATTCTTACTTGAGTCTTAATCATGATGTCTGATGTTTAAAAGACGTGCTTTTTAGTGTTTTGGGTTTGTTTAGCCATTATGATACATAATTTGCATTTTCTGTGGACTCAATGATTATGAAAAGTAGTAGCTTGGTGGTTGTTTATAATGGATACACCGCATAATAAGATTTGCTTTTCCTATTAGCCAAATGGATGATGAAATTATGATCTGATCTTTGATTAATTTCATAACATACATTCTGCTATGATCCTCTAAAAACAGCCTGGGTGGAGCATCAAAGACAGTTTTTAGAAATGCTCTGTGGGCTACATTATTCATAGGCTTAAACACCCAGTGGTTTCCCCTTGCTCCTTTACAGGGCCCTCCTGGTCCACCGTTAGTTACCAAGCTGCTCCACTTCCTGATTCTATGGACTTTGGACTTCCTGCTCTATTTTCCTTGCCCTTCTTCCTTCGGGCCTTTACGTACACTGCTGCCTCTGCCTGGGGAACGCTGACATTTTCTGTTCCCAGGTGACCTCTAACTTCCACTGTGTCTTTACTTCCCAGCTCGGAATCCAGTTCCCCAGTCTTCCTGGCCAGATCACAATTCTCTACGGCACACTCTGGTGGCATCTCAGTGACCAGTATATGTGTATTTGTGTGACCCTCGGATGAATGTCTGTTTTCCCTAAGAGCAGGCCATTGCCATAGAAGAGACTGCATCTATCTGTCTTATTTTTTCCATTGTGTTTCCTAGTGTTTTAGAACATACAAGGAAAAATTGGCAAAATGATTACTTGTGCCAAATAGCATTCATCACCTTACAATTTTTAACATTAGTCATGGTAAATTAAATGCATTTTCAACATTAAATAATAGACTCTAGTAACTAAAACTACTGCATATCTTTTATTAGATACAGAGGCAGAACCCCAGTGATGACAGAGAACCTCATTTTGATTATTATTATTATCACTTACGATTATTTTGAGACAGGGTCTACCTGAAGCTTTAGCAGACTTGGACCATGTTGGCCTCGATCTCAGAGATCTGCCTGCCTCTGCCTCCCAAGTGTTGGGATTAAAGGCCAGAACCACCATACCAGACTAGAAAACCTCCTTTTGACACACAGTCATAGATAGCAAAGGGGAAAGTTCGAGGGTAGATTAGGAGACCATGATGTTCGTGTTAAAAGTTCATCTCCATTGTACATTTCAAGTCAACGGAAAAACAGGAGCTGTTAAACAAAATGCTCATTTTGAACATTTCAAAGCATTTCAGTCTCTTTTTATAAAATTTAGGCATTCATATCTCTTGTGAGAGCTATACTCCATTTTATACTGGGTATACATTAAACGTCTTCTCCATGTGATGGTTGTTGTGTGCTCACACCAACCATGAAGTTTTATGTAACCTCCACAATAATCCCGGGAGGCAAAAATGATTAACCTAGTTTTGTAGATGCAATTCAGAAAGTCTAAGTAACTTGTCTAGGATAACACAGACAGTGGCCCAGATCCACCAAGTACAGAGATCAGGAATCTTTCCTTAATGAGTATAAGATGTAGCCTACTTCCAAAGGCAACTGCACCCATTAGGAAACTTGAAAATACTGAATGGGGCAGTCTTAAACGATCACCCCACAGCACCTTGTATTTCAGACTTTCCTGTCCTCAAAGGTGTTGCTGCTTTAATCCACAGGCAGAATATTGACTTTGTTCTGAGGGTGTAGCTCAAAGTCATAGGACAGTGTTCAAACAGTTTGAGGATAAGCATGTGTCACTTACAGACAGCTGTCATCTCTATACATCCCTAAGTGCCACTGTGCTTGCTCAGACCCATCTCTGGAGCTTCAGGTCTTCACAGCTCAGGCCCAGTTCCTCAAAACCTGGAGCACTAGTGACTCATCACCCTTTGAATCTGATCAGATTTTGGGAAAAAGACAAAATATAATCAACAAATAACATGTATTATCAAACGGGACAGTTTCATTTGGGCTAAAAAAGTTAAATACGAAAGACTGAATTTCTTAGAGGCTCATAGACTGGCTCCAATATTCATCATAAATAATGGAATGCTCACTTCCCTAGACTAATGTAATTTGTTGCTATGTACAAAATATGGATCCTTATATTTACAGACAAGTATTCTAGTCACTGCTCATCAAAGAAGCTTCTTTTGTACCAGAAGACTGTTACATAGTACCACTGTAATCATGCTCAGATGCCGAGGAGCTCAGAAGGTGGGCGACTGTGACCAGTGATAGTCATGTATATAGAGATTAGAAATGCATGTGAAAACGTCTCAATGTCAATTGCTTTGGATGAATTCTTCTGTATGAAAAAAAAAATTAAAAAAAATAATGATTAAAAAAAAAAGTTAAATACGAAAGACTGGCTCATAGACTGGCTCCAATATTCATCATAAATAATGGAATGCTCACATCCCTAGACTAATGTAATTTGTTGCTATGTACAAAATATGGATCCTTATATTTACAGACAAGTATTCTAGTCACTGCTCATCAAAGAAGCTTCTTTTGTACCAGAAGACTGTTACATAGTACCACAACTGGTCACACACAGACATTGTCTGTGAATTGCCCAAGCCTAAGTGGCACATTTGTAATGTAACCTCTACACCTAAACATAGAACAAGGGGTAAAGAGGACACTAATGCACCTCTCATTTCTCATTAATGAAGCTCCCTCATGCAACAGAAGACCAGGAACACAAAAGGTCACAAATGGCCAAAGCATAGACGGTAAGAGTCTTCAGAGAGTGTGGGTCTTTGGATAGGAGTCCTATATTAAATTTCACCCACCCAAAGTTCAAGGACCATTGAGGAAGAAGGGCACAAAAGATTGTAGGAGCCAGGGAAGAAGGGCATGACCATGCGGAAATGGAGTTCTCCAAGCTCCTGAGACCTTGCTCATATGAACCCATAGCAATGATGTCAACATACACAAGACCCATGCAAACTCAAGCAGACAAAATCCCAACACAGAACTAGGGAAATGGGCAGCAGACCCCAATCTTAGCTGAAGAAATATTGGCAGCTGATTACTGCTGGGTGAGGAAGAGCTGATCTTCTTAAAGTGAGGGACTCCTAGATAGGTTGACTAGACCTCAGTAGATGAACTTCCACTGAGGAATGTATGGGAACACTAACTTGACACAATAGGCCTTAATGCAAATGACAGAACGTATGAATTCCAGTGGTGGGGGGGTTGGAGGGTGCCAGTGGAATGGGGGTATATTGATTGAGCTGTTCTATATGAAATACCCAAAAATTCAATAAAAATTACAAAATATAAAAAATAAGGGAATGCTGTAAGAATCAATACTTTTCTACAACAGGCCAACAGGAAGCTTGGGGTTTGCAAGGTAATGACTTCAATATATATATGCTCTGTGTGTGTGTGTGTATGTGTGTGGCATGTGCTGTGTGTGGTGTGCTGTGTGTGTGTGTGTGAGAGAGAGAGAGAGAGAGAGAGAGAGAGAGAGAGAGAGAGAGAGAGAGAGAGAGAGAGAGAGAGGTTCAGTTTTTTTAAGGGTTGGAGAGATGGCTCAGTGCTCAGCGGTTACACTGGCTGTTCTCGCGAAGTACCCAGGTTCAGTTCCCAACACCCATGGCAATTAACAACATTCTAAAACTCCAGCTCCAGGGAATCTGATGCTCTCTTCTGACCTCTGTAGGCATTGTACACACAGTGCACTTACACACATGCAGGCAAAACATTTGCACACATAATAAATAAAAATAAATCAAAACCTAAATTTTAATTTGTTTTTTAAAGCCTGGGAATGCAGCTCGGTGACAAAGTGCTTGTCTGGTACGAGGACCTGGGTTTGATCCCAAGCACCACAAAACAATCCAAACAAAGAAGCAACTTTATATGGACTGTTCCTATGATTATATTGTGAGTAGGCCCTACATTCTTTTCTGATAATACACTGGACAATATAAAGAAGCTTCTCATTGTTACTAGACAGTTAAGAGTATCATTTGCTAAGTTGTAAAGATGCCTTTAGTCACTCTGCATCTTATTTATAGTGGCATAAGTAGATGATTTAATGGTGGGCTGCTGTTACATTGTTAGTGTAAAATTATGTAGCACGATCTTTGGGTTCCTCTGCAGTCCTTTGCTGCTGTGAAATGCAAGGCTGTCATGTCCCCAGCTTTGCTAGTGGCTGCTGTGAGCCTGGCAGACCCTTGCAGAGCACTCCCTGCCGGGCCCACTTGCTAGACCAGAGGGTGAGGTTGGAGGATCAGGGTATGTATGCAGCCTGACATTTTAACAGAACTGGGTCTATGGGGACAGCTCCCTTCCAATCATTAATTAATCTTTCCTCCAATGTACTGCCTGGCTCAGAGCCTTCACAGTGGGTGGTCAGCTCAACTGGAAATTAGGCACTATATTTCTTCAGACTGGTTTTTCCTCTAAAGCCCAAACTCTTTAGATTTCTATCCTCCCTCCCTCCCTCCCTTTCTTTGTTTCCTTTCTTGCCTGGAACTCACTGGCTTCCATCTCACAGAGATCTACTGACCTCTGCCTCAGGAGTGCTGGGATTAAAGGCATGCTGCATTTTTGCTTTCTTAACAAAACCTTTCCATGCCTAGGGCAGTTTTGGAGATAGGCAAATGGACACCAGACTGGCCTCTTCATGTCCCCAGAAAGAACAGCATAATGGCTTCCCAATGGGGCACAGCTGTGGCAGCCTGGCCTGTGGCATTTGCATAAATGTTTTCCTCTTCCATCTACTTCACCTTGACTCTTCTCCACTTTACGACTTCATTTATTGAAAATGCAAACTGTAGAGCAGGTGACTAAAGTACTTTGGGTGACATAAAATTAATTACTCTCAATGTTGCTAAGAATAGTTCTTGTCAGCCCTTTCCTCTGGCAGACACTGGGTGTTGGGAGTTAGGTACTGTTCCCACTCATCAGTAGAAACAGAGGACAAGGTGAGGAGAAGTCTTTTGGCAAACAACAGGATCAATCAACCAACACTCTGAGTGTTCACTCAGACATTCTGACTGAAGCAGACAGATAATAGCAAAAGACTTTGTTTTTGGCCTACATCCATGCCTTTAGAATACGAGCCACTTGAAGGCATTCATATGAGGTTTAGATTCAGTTCAGAAGAAGCTTTTATCTTGATGAAGTTCAACACTAAAGTCAGATATGATGACCTCATTTTAATTTTGATATTGCATTCGTGATTTTAGCCATCTCAGAGGAACATTAGATGAGAAGCCAGAGGGCCTTTCTAGCTATCTGATTCTGAGTCACTGGTTGCCTCTATGCCTCTAAGCTTTTTTTTTTTTTTTTTAAATAACAATATATAAAAGAGTGATAATTCCTAATCTGCATTTTCATAAGGCAAAAGAAAGATTAAAATCACATTCTATATAGGAGGCCGCATGGTGTAGCATAAAGTTTACACACTTGAATCTGAGCAATTTAAACCATTTATACTTAATACTGGTGTAACCTGGGCAACTTAATTTAACTTTTCTGAACAGGGACAAATAATATTTACCAAATGAGATTGCTATAAGGTTTTAGAAAGATAAAGTATCAGCCAGAGTCTGTTACAGAGTTGACACTTAGTAATTCTTATTACCATTCAAAAACACAAAGTTTTATCAAATATAAAGCATCTTGCACGTTTTCTGAAAGTAATATCAACTTTCTGACTAAATGAACCACTGGCTTTCCTGTAAGTGGCTATGAGGCAGCATCACAAGGACAGGGAGTCAGAAGGCTGGGGCACTGGTCCAGGCCTCTTTGTCACCAGTGAAGAAAGTGGTTAGTTCAAAGCTAACTTGGAATTTTATCATTGAAGTCATGAATACAAAAAGTTAAAAATAGATGGATCATAATATAAGTGAATCTCCAGTCTAAAAAGATGTATTATTTATGTAGACACAATAAAAAAGAGAAGGGGGGCAAATGTCAGAAGTAAGGATAAGAGAAACCTTAGAACCATCTTCACTCTAAATGCAGAATTTTCAAGTTTATTATCCACTAAAATTAGCATTTTGAGTTTGGTTTGATTATAAATAAATCCGTAGGATGTATTTTTCCTGTATCTTTTATTTTAAGCTTAAAATTTTAAAAAGTGAATTCTTAGTTTCCCCACTCTGTTCACGATAATATCCTGAAAGTGGTAATAGGCGTGCCTTTTGTTAAAATCTACACCCACAGTGGGAGGGGGCTGTGGGATGGTGCCAGTGGGGAATGGGTATAAAGATAATTAAGATTGATTAAGATGTTCTATATGAAACACACACACACATATTCAATAATTTGTTTAAATCTACACATAGACACTTGGGCCTTGGGCTTACATACTATTTTAAGTTGTAAAATTAGTCAATTCTATTTTTGAAATTTTGAATAGTTTAAGTCAAGACACCAATTACAAATGTGTATGAACAAGAAATCAATATAAGGAAGTTTCATGCAAGTTTTATCCAGACATGTATGCTGATAAACTAGCTCTCTAGGAGAAGAAACCAAAGTTCTCATTTGACTATTACCAAGGTGTAAATCCTCCCATTATGGTTGGTATTAAAGAACCAACAGTTTCACAAATTTCTCAATATCTGACATGAAGCAGGGTTCTAGCAAGCACCACCTCTCAGCATTTGACGGAAAGAGGTAAATGCAAGATGAAGAAGGCACGGAAGGAGCCTGTTATAAAAGCAAAAAGATCCAGGCAGGGGGACACACAACCTTGGCAGCACATTGCTGGACGGGTGCTAAACCATGGTGGATTCCTCCTTCTGCTGAAACTCTCTTCTAGGATCCTGAAAATACTGGTCAACTATCAACAGCAGAGCAAAGCCCGCCCAAGTTAGCTGCTGTGCACGCCTCTCATTTGTGGCTGTTACGTTCTCTCTCTGCTTCTCTTTTATCCCCCTCTTTGTGATTTCCAAAATCAATCAGTTAATCTCTCTCTCTCTCTTGCTCTTTCTCTCTCTCTCTCTCTCTCTCTCTCTCTCTCACACACACACACACACACACACACACACATACACATACACACAACAGGTCCATTTTTCTCCTCCCTTCCTCTCTTCTTTTTGATAGCATCTATTTTGCAATGTTAGAGTCATTTTGAGTATCTGTTCATGTCTGTTTTGCACAAACTGGAAACTTAAGATCAAAATAAGTCCTATTATCCACCCTGTACCTACAAGTGAAACACTTAATAACAATTTATTTTAAAATATTCTAATCTTTTCCCCATCATTTTTCACTAATATTGCGATTAAACAGCAGTTGAAGATCCAAATAATTTAAAGCTTGAATTCAACTCTTTATCTCATACTCATTCTGTGCTTATTCCATTTTGTTGTAAAAGGAAACCCAGATATTTATGACACCGTCTATGTTTATGTAAGTCTTTTGATTGCTAGAAAAACAGTGGTCAATCATAGTCAATATGACTTTCAGGCAATTCGAGTCACATACCGCATAAAAGATGCATCAGAGGAACTAACTCTATTATCTCCTTGGTCACAAGCTGATAATTATAATATTGAAATAGATATTCCATTAGTAGAATATGAGGTTGCTTGGAATTCTTGATTGTCAAGTCGTAACATCTTGATTTTCTATATTACATCACACTGTTATTTGCTACTGATTTTTCCTTATTTTTGTATATATTTTTGAGCCAAAAAGGTTTTATATCTGCACATACATAGCATTATCTATTACACATACAACCTATAAAATCGAATTTCATTTACATGTTACGCTATCATATTTCATGTATGTTAAAACCTATAGATAATAAAACTAAAATTTTAATGAATAATATGCTAATTATTTTAATTTTTACAAAAACTTTATTGAGAATTTCACACATGTATACAGGGTGTTCTGATCAGTTTAATAGAGTTTTTAATAAGGACCCTTAGGGTGATAAAGTTTTATCTCCATTTAGAGTTTCATGCCTATGGCTTGTACTCAAGAAACAAAGAACTGAAATACACAGAGAAAGTACAAACTGTAACAGATGCTCCAGAGTTTCAAGATGGAGCTGAGGTGCTAGAGCCTGAGAGGCAGAGAAAGGAAGGTTTCCAGGACCCAGGAGGCCTGGTGAAGGCAGTGACCTGCTTATTTTTACTAAATGGAAGTCTAGTCATTGATTGAATCCAAGAGAATGATGGATAGGCAAGAGGCCATCAACATTATCTTTTGCAGCTTTCTTGTTTTCCAAATGAGGAATCCAGGTCCAAGAAAAGCTAATTGTCTTGTTTGCTAAACTGGTAATAGCCCCCAGGCTTCATAGGCAAAGGGACATGAATGCCTTTAACTCCTGGACCTATGGCTCATTTCCCTTTAACTTTTCTTTGAGTACAATTAGGAAAACCCATCGTAGGCTTCTGAGAGTCATCCTCTGTTAAATTCCAGTTTGGAGGGAAGAGGCAGAGGAGAGGTTCTCTCAATGTGGGACTAAGAACTCTTGCGATGGGTAGTGTGCCATAGGAGTTCTCCCTGACCCTCAGCCTTATTTCAGGGCCAGGGAAGCTGGCTCTTCCACACATTTACTAAGTGCTTAAAGGAATTAGAACCTCGCCACAGCAGGGCAAAGAATCCTAGAGAACCACCCACAGTGACACGTCTGCAGACTAGTTCCTGGGGGGTAAGGAGAGAGATGGGACACTGAGAGGTTTACTGGATAGAGCTTTATGCTAGTATATATAATAATGAAAATGGCTGATATTACTTAATTTCTACTACATGATGTGATAAGCACAGCACAAAGTTACCACTTAAAATTTTTTTTTACATATTCATGCATGTCATGTGTGCATAGGTGGCCACAGAAGTCAGAAGAGGGGGTCAGAGCCACTGGCTAGAGTTACAGGTCTTGTGAATCACCCAATATCAAGCCCAGGGTTTCTGGAAGAGTAGTGATTGCTCTTAACTGCTGAATCACTTCTCCAGCCCCAGTTACCTATTTTAATAGCAAAGCCATGTGTATGTCTCAAGCACCATTTTCTTTTTCATTCTTCATATAAGGAAATGAAGGCATACAGAAGTTGACTGCCCAAGCTCACATAGGTAGGGAGATGCAGTTTCCAGGCCTGAATGATATTTCTGTAATTTCAAAGCTAATGACCTCCATCATTCTTTTCAAAGCTCATCACCACATTCTAGGACTAATAAGGTCATCTTACACGACTCAGTTGTCATCAGCCATGGTTCCTACTTGCTGAGAACCCGTTCAAACCCATTCAAATGTCGTACTGGTGTTTTGGTCTTTGCTGTTGAAAATGTGTTTATTTATTTATTCTTTTTTTTTTTTTTTTTTACTTTAAAAGAAACTTAGAAAAAAATATAAATATCTCATTTGGGGTAAGGAGAAATTACAGAATGGATTAGAAACTCAGAGAATCTCAAAAGCTTATAAAGCTTTAAAGGAAAACTCCAGAAATAACTCTTGGCCACAGTGTATTTCTGAAGTGTGAAGCAAACCCATTGCCAGGCCCTCCTGACAAAGTCTGTGAAAATCAAAGGACATAATCTGGTAGGATTTCTTCTGCTGGAGAGCCGCTCTGAGCTGCAGATAATTCTGGCTGAAACGTTTCACTCTTCCAAAAGGCAGCAGCTGGCCCATGGTATAAAAAGCAAACTGGTGAATAAAATTCACACTCTTCAAATGTGGGAATGCTGGTGCTCTTTCTCTTCGCCACCACTTTCTTCTAAAGCTAAACCAAGGAGGCAAACACTGCTGTTTTAAAAAGTCCTTTTTAACTTCGATTTCTGTAATTTTCTTAGTAAAATGTTGTGTTTATGGTACTGAGTGGATAGGGCTGGCATGTATGCACATATATACATCACTCTCGCACACACACACACACACACACACACACACACACACACACACACGACTGCACTGCCCTTCCAACTTCCAAGACTAAGGTGTGGGGTAAGGAGAAAGCTTTGAGACAGTTAAGACCTAATTTCACCATGAAATTCTGAAGTGTGACTGAGAGGCATGAGTTGGTTGCTGCAGAAAGGGATCATGTTAATAGTAACATGCTTCTAAACTCAGTATGGAATAAGGCATATATTATTTATCCTAAATTTAAAATTGAGATAATCCTGTTTTGTAGCAGACATTTATAGTACACAATAACCTTTCTTTAAATGTTATATATCAATTAGATTCAGGCAAAAAAGCGATTTTGTAAAACTCAAACTTCTTTTGTGCCTCGGTTCAGTAAAACATTTATCCTTTATTAATGCTTTGTTTATTAAATTATTAATACATTTATTAATGCTAAGAGTCTCTCAGGAAAAGTACATATCCAAAACATATAGGTGGGATTCCTCAGTACACCTTAACATTTTTTAAATTTTTAAATAAAAAAAAAGTCTCAGATACAACGTTTGTATCCATTGATTGACATTTCTCAATCAACTACCTTTTAAAAAAGATAAACTGTTTAGAGAAGTTGAAGATTTATAGAAAAATTGCAAGACAGTTATAATGCAGAATTCCTGTGTCCCCATGGCTTATGTCTCCTATTATATCTTATACACTAGTGCTACATATTATGTCCATATGTAAATGAAACAATATTATTTTTCAATATTTTTCTCAGCTTTATTAAAATATAATTGACATCCAGATGTGGTGGTATACGCCTTTAATCCCAGCACTCATGAGGCAGAAGCAGGTGGATCTCTGTGAGATTGAGATTATCCTGGTCTACACAGTGAATTACAGGTCAGCTGGGGCTATAGGGTGGCCCAATATGATTGACCCTGTCCCCTTAGATTCTTTTTGGGTATGATGATTTTTTTAGACTTTTTTAGTTTTGATGACACCAACAGTTTTTAAAGAGCACTGTTTAGACATCTGTGGAGTGTGCTTCCATTGGTGTTTGCCTGATGATTTCTGTCATAAATAAACAGGGTTATAAGTTTGAAGGAAGAGACCTGAGGGGTAGAGGCACTGTCATTGCATGAAGTGAACACTGAGAACTCACTTTAAGTGCAGCTTACCAACACTGGTGCTGACGTTGATCATCTGCAGGAGTAAAGCTCTCAGGTTCCTCAGTGTGAAGGTCGTGTTTACTAGTCTCCTTTCTACACTGTATTCTATGGAATAAACTCACAATATGAAGCTCACACTTAAGTAGTGGGGAGCTGTGTTCCACCATCAAGACAGAACAGCTACACAAAGCACCTGGGATTCTTCTGGGAAGAGCTGCTCTTCCACATGTATTTATTTGTTAATGTGGGCTCATGGATATTTAGTTCATCCTTTGGGTCATAAGATTACTATACTTGATGTGCTGCTCAAATTGTTCCAATATGTTCACTGAGAGCTTTTTCGGGTGGCACCTTTGTCTTTTGAAATATCTCACTGTTGTGGGTTTGATTGCTTTGTTTGGCTTTTTTTTAGAAGAAGCATTTCATTACAGCTTTAACATACTCAATAACAGTTTCCAGAGCAAAGATACATCTCTTTCAAAAGTGGCTATAAAATTTTTAGGTTTGCTGTTCAATGAATACAGTTACACAATATTGAACTCAGTATAAGCTCCCCTGTAAGACATAAAATTGAATGAGAATGAGTTTTTAGCCTTTAAAAAAGAAGTCCATTTCATTTTAAAATATACTGTTTCTTACAGAAAGACTCATTGTTTTTGCTACTAACACTGAGATGTTGGTGCATGCATCTCTAATCTGTATGTATCTGATTATTACTAGCCACAATCGGTTGCACTTGGATTCTTTGTACCTGTGTATGTCTATAATCAGGTAGATTTCAATGGTAATGTTTATCGTCTCTACTAATTAACATGACGTAAATTTTTATGCTTCGGCCTCAAATATAATTCATTTTGGGCTTTTTGACTTGTTACTTACTTTCCGGCATTAAGATATTATTTAGGCTCACACAGTCCATTTCCTGCCTCACTTCCAGAATCAATCATTTCTGTACACAGGACTTCAGCTAGGCCCTGGCTTGTTTTTAGCCATGAATGGTATTAAAAACCACGATCTAGGCACCAGGCATATTCATTGCTGGTAAAATGTCATTGCATCTAGGTTTTCTCAGCTGAAAGACTTGGAAAATATGTGTACACTAGCCAGTGCATATGCACATATCTATAAATATTTCTGTATGTAACCATCTGTGCCTACACACAACTAAATACGAGTTCATATCAATGCCTCTAACTCTAATTTAAACCAGTTGGATCATTTTAGCCTCTCTCTTGTTTATCTGTAAAATTTCACTCCAACAGTGAGAAACCTGGATCCCACTGTCGGGCATTTTCTTAATTATTCAATTCCATTAGACACGTAAAATAACGCCAGAATCTTTAACCCTGACGCAGAGGGGAAGCAACCTTATCAGTTACCAGACAACAGTGTACGCAGCTTCTTCAGTCTTCACCTTACTGATTTTTGTTGGCAATTTTAACCTCTTCCCTAGTTGAAAACTTTGTGCCATACTTTTGTTATGCAGTTAGATTGTTTTGTTACACCCATCGTACTGTACAAAGGGAAGCAAATATATTAATCTACTTCAATTTATCCTAGGTGCCAGAATATTTAAGATAGAACTAAATTTTATTCCAGATTCTGAAATACTTTCAGCTCTGTACTTAATCTCTCTGGCCAGTGAGTTTATTGACAGTGCTTGTAACACATTTATGTGTATGCACATGTGAACTCCTACCTACCCCTAAATCCATAAATGTGGATTAATAAAATCTTAGATAAATGCAATGTTGAAACATTTCATATTGTATTTTCTGATAAGATAAACTACTGTTCAGAAAATATGCATTAAAAATACAAGAATACAAACTTACTCTCTCAGAGCTGACTCTGCCTATCAGGATTTGAATGATTTCTTTTCCCTCACATTTTAGCATAAAAGGAAGGAAAACATTGTTTTGGCTACTCTGTTTCTCCTTTTATTGGAGTAGTTCTAACTGAGGACTGGATAGATAAAGGTTATGGAAAAAGCCTGAACTTTGCTTCAGTAATGAGGTCTTTATTCTATAAAGGGACATTGACATACAGAACAAGGATGCTTACTTGGCACCTGGTCCAGTTTTTCATGCTGACTGAGGATAATTATTACACAACCAAAACAAAGCATTCCCAAGCATGTCCTAAATTTCATAGACATGATTATTAAATTATGTCTGTCTACCCATTTCTCACAAAAAAGTAGAGATAAAATTACTTCTGTGCTTCCTCTTTTTCCATTGCAATTTGATTTAAAGAAGGAATATTTGCTAATTAATTTATCTGAGAATGTGGTGGCCAGATTTGCAACTACCACCTACACAATAACACAGCCACCTCCCCTCCTATCAAACTGCAAGCCCCTGTTTTTCTATGCCTGCACTGACTTTTGATAAGAGTTGCCAATTAAGGTAGATCCAAACTTCACCAAAACTTATGGAAAGAGGTTTCAATAACAAAGTAGTGATAAGGTCTTTCAAAATGCACAGTCACAAGTTCACAAAACACAGCCAAATAGTAAGACCAGCTTGCCAAGGTAGAAGCTTTCAATAAGCTGCCTCACGTGTGCCTTCCAGCAGGCACAATGTGGAGCCTTAGTGTAAGTTGACTTACCATGTAAGGAACAACTGATCATGATGAAAGCTCAAAGGCGTTCCCAAAGGAAGTAAGAGCAAGAAGTCAAAACCAATTATCTATCTATCCTATTTCATTTTTGTGTATTTTATCTCTAAATGAGGGCTGGTGAGAAATTCAAGTGGACTAATATCCAATTACTGAGATTAAATATTCACTTTCTTTCATGAAAGCAGATATTTATTAACATATATTAAAATTTGTAGCCCATTTAAAAATGAGTAGTGTCACCATACTTAATGCTCAGGAAATCAAATTCATGTTGTATTGCATTTAAAGTTAAAAAAGAAAGCTATTAATCTATAAAAAATATTCTTGAAATCACATTTACAAAGTATCAGAAAGTAAGACAGTAATTTACAGTGCCTATGGAGGGGCGTGAATTTGGGGACATTTAACTGACACTGCAAAATGTTAAATTCTTCAGAATTAAAAGACATATGAAAAATGAAAAATAATAGGGCATTCTGAAAAGTGAATAAAAAAAAAGACAAAAAATTTAGAGTTCTAAGAAGTTAGATAAAGAAATAAAATAAAGTCTTTATTGGAAGGTAAAATCAAGTTAATTTTCCAGGAAGATGAAAAGAAAATTTAAAGGAACATTAAGAAAAAACGTCAGAAACTTAGGGAGCTCAATACAGGAAGTACAACACCCAACTTACCAAAATTTCAAAGGAGAGAAAACGGGAAAAAATTATCGAAAAAACATACAAGGAAAATGATGCGAATGGAAGAACTTCAGTTTAAGAACCAAGGAGGACCCAGTGCCCTAAAGACAAAAGAACCACGTCAAGATGTTTCACTACAACATTATTTCACAATACTAGCAATAAAGAGTAGATTCAAAAGAAAAATAAACAAAAATTGGTCAGTAGGAAGAACATTAGAAAGAATGGTAGTTGATTTTGCCACAGCAACAGAGGGAGCTAGCTATATGATCTTTGAAATTCTGATAAATGTTCGTAAGTTGCATAAAGTAAGGATACAGTAGAAACTTTTGCAGATATACAAGTTCTCAAATATTTTATCATGTATGTGTTTCCTATTAGGAAATCTCCATGGAAACTACTCTAAAGAAAGATGAGATGGAGCCCTAGAAAATTAGAGGATAGGAAGGGTCAGAAGGCAGGAGCCTCCTACCATAGTGATGAAGGAAAGCCCAGAGCTCAACCCCAGCACATGAGTAGAACCAAGGTTTCCAAGAACATTTTCCAAAAGGATATAGTAAGAATGTCCTCCGATACACTTAGGCACATGGAAAAGAACACTGACCAGTGTTTCACAGCTCAAGAAGCATTTGATCCCATCCATAGGAAACTCCACAAAACTTTTAAAATGATTCAATTAATGGCTGAAGCAAAAAGATAAAATTGTGTAATACATGAAGCAAGGACACAGGTAAAGAATCCTATCACTTATCCAAAATGCTCCAGACGTGAAGCATTTGGAAGTTAGGACTTTTGTGGAGAATTTGCATTTACACAACGAGATATCTTGGAGATGGGACCCAGGTCTAAAAGATGAGATTCATGTTTCATATACACCTTAACACATATTCTGAATGGAACTTTACACAATATTTTTAGTGTACCTGTTTTTTGACAGTGGCCAGTCACATGGGGTCAGGTATGGCATCATGCTGGCACTCAAATGTTTCAGAGTCTGGGTTTGTAGTTTAGGGATGGCTATCCTTTATTACTTCATCCAGGAATAAAATGTGAACTCTGTGCAGACATAAAAATGGAAAAGTGCAGCCGAGAAAGTAAAGGAGATATAAAGGGGCAAATCTTTATTTATTAGAAAGTAAAAATAACCTAAACTTGCTAAATCCTGAAAAAACAGAATAGACATATTCAATTCTTAAAAAATTTTTATGTGTATGCGTGTACTGCCTGAGTGTAAGTGCACCCATGTCATGCAAGTGCGATGCCTGTGGCGGTCAGAAGAGGGCATCTGATCCCCTGGAACTGGAATTAAGGATGGTTGTTAGCTACCATGTAGGTGCTGGGAATCAAACCACAGTCTTATGCAAGAGCAGTCAGTGCTCTTAATCATTGAGCCAATTCTCTAGCCCCAAGAATAAGTATATTTTAAAAGAAATAATAAAATATCTTAAAAATAGTCTTGGGGGTTGGGTGTGGTGGCACACACCTTTAATCCCAGCACTCAGGAGGCAGAGGCAGGCGGATCTCTGTGAGTTCAAGGCCAGCCTGGTCTACACAGTGAGTTCCAGGACAGCTGGGGCTACAGAGAGACCCTGTCTCAAAAAGACCAAAAAAAAAAAAAAAAAAAAAAAAGTAGTCTTGGGAACAGAGCATGGATTGTAAGGTGAGGCAAACCCTCTACTTTCTAAAAGATCCTTGACTATTATTTGATTTTGAAGTACATGCATTTAAATATTTGACAACAAGATAAAACTAGATTATGAAATAATATTTTATGACTTAAGCTGAGTACAGGATTAAGGATTTATTTCCAAAGTTGTACTCTAGATTTTCAAATACACAAGTCAAGTGGAAAGACTTGACAACTACTGAATCTAAAGTCAGATTCTGCTATTAATATTTTACCATATTTGTGTTGTGATATATAGTTTGCATCTTGAATGTTGCTGGTTCTGTCTCCAGCCAGTCATGCTATTGGGAGGAAGTGGAACTCTTAGGGGCATAGTGGAAGAAAGATAGGTTATGGGGTCATGTCCTTGAAGGAGATACGGGGACTCTGCCCCTTATATCTTTCTCTTTCACACCTGGTAATAAAAAATACTCTAGGAAATGAACAAATAAAATCCAAATTAAGCAGAATAGAATAGTTTATCTCAGTCAAAACTTTTCTTTGGGCAGGGTGAGGTGGCATACACCTTTAATCCCAGCCTTTGGGAGGGAGAGGCGGGTGGATCTCTATAAGATGAAGGACAACATGGTCCACATGGTAACTTCCAGGTGAGCTGGACAAGGAGATCCTGCCAAAAAAACAAAAAGTTTACTTTGGGGGCTAGAGAGATGGCCAGCAGTTAAGAGCACTGACTGTTCTGGCAGGATCAGGAGTTCAGCTCCCAGAGCCCATATAGTGGCTAACAACCATCAGTAACTCCAGTTCCAGGAGATCTGATGGCCTCTTCTGACCTCTGTGGGCACTGCACAACACCGGTGCACTTACAGGCATGCAAGCATACACTCATATACATAAACTAAAAATAATTTTTAAAAAAATTTAAAAACTTTTACTTTGCATATTTGAGTTTTCAAAACACTTTTATTATCAAATGTTTCTCACAACCACAGTGAATAGTCAGAAAAACAGCCCAATGAAGGTGTTGAACAGAACTGAGATTTCACTCCAGCTGAGCACAGCTTAAGTCAGCTTGTGGCGTAAGTCTAGGAGAGGTGGCTGAATTCCATTTTACGATATGGCCTCTTTAAACACTAGCATGTACAAAGCCTGAGAGAGGGGAGACACATACATACATACATATACACACACACACACTGGTTTGGTAAGGGAAGTTGTGAGAACTCATTGGGACAAATATTCCTTCTTCCACCTTGTCTAATAAGCTTGCAGTAGCAAATAGACTTTTTTGTTGTTGTTGTCTTTTTTTTTTGTCAGGGTTTCATTTTGAGGCAGTATTATTTCACTTAATATAGACTATGTAGACATAGTTGACTAGCATTTAATAAGGACATGAGCCTAAGTTGCAAGTCACGCTGCAACAGCTGAAGGAATTTTAATGGCTCTTCAAGGCGCCTTAATGACCCAACAGTGTCTAAATTAATGTAGTCATGATACACAAAGGAAAGCATGTTTAATGATGGCCATTTTAATATTTGTTTTAGCATACAATGCTTAAATCTAGCACATTCCTTAAAATACTTTGATGACTTTGTGGCATTGCCCAGATCTGTAAGCCACATCGTTAAAGAAGCAAAAATGAAAGAGGATACTTTGAAATTTCATTAATCCTAGGCTCTGAAATCTAATCTCTGTGGCAATACAGAGCACAAGAAGGACAAGGGATGGTAGAGAGAGGAGTGGGACATGCCACAGTAGGACAATCACACCTCATGACAGATAGAGCCAAGATTCAGAGGAGTGGGACACAGTACAGGACCTGTGTCACACCTCTTAGCACGCAGATCCAACACTTAAGAGTCCTCAATGGCTGGTGTGATGACCCCATTCCTTTAAAGTTAAGTGATTTTCATTTCATAATTTTAGTATCTCCTGACTTTACACAAAGTAGTTAACTTTAAAGAGGACTGGCACTAATCAAACCAGACTAAAAGAAAAACTGAAATTTGAAACTCTAAATCTGTAAATATGATGAAAAAAAGGCCATCCATGGTGGTAAAGTGAACAAGGTAAAAACCAAATTTACATGCCTATGAATCAGCTGATGGAGAAAAATACAGTTACCTGAGGAGGAATCAGTGCTGTTTAGCAATTTCCTTTGAGGTAAAACCTTCTCTCTAGGAGGGAAGCTGGGTGAACAACAGGATGTCTGAAGGAAAGTAAACAACAGATGTCCTAAAGGAAGGCAGACAACCAGTTACTTTTTTTTTTAATTTTTAAAATATGAGTGTATTGCCTGTATGTGTGTAAGGTCACCCATGATGGCCAATGCCCTTGGAGGTCAGAAGAGGACTTCAGGTCCCCTGGAACTGGAGTTATGAATGGTTGTTGGTTGCCATGTGGGTGCTGGGAATCAAACCCAGGTCTTCTGCAGGAGCACTCAGTGCTCTTAACCACTGAGCCATTTTCCTGTCCCAACAACCAGTTATTTTGAGGGAGGTAAAACATTACCTTCTTCAGGGGCGTTCATTAAGCTCAGGAAGTAAACAACTCAATAGCTTCAGGAGGTTCCTGAAACTGACCAGGCTCACCAAGCTGGGTCCCTCCCCAAGCATATATAACCCTAAGAACTGCTGAGAGTTCTCAGACTAGCTAAGCTGCCTTGAAGAAGCAGAGATAAATCTAACTAGAAATCTAGTTGCCTAGAAGAGGCCCTGGCCAGCCAAGTTGTCTGGAAGAGTCAGAGATCAGTGGCTCAGAGAAATTGTGCTACCTTCAAAGGACAGTCAATGTGTTGAGTTGCTGGCAGGTTGTGTGGTGTGTTATAGGTTTCCTGCTTTCATGAGCTATCACCAGTGTTGGGGTGGGCTTTGGGTGAGACCTTTATCTGTCAAGAAAATTGAGCAACTTGATCCTAAAGTGTCGAACACACCTAAAAAGAGATTTCTCTAAAGAAGACATACAGATAAATGAGAAACTGCTCAGCCATTAACTAACAGAGAAGTGCAAATTAAAATTACAGTGAGAAGTCACAACATATGAAAGAGATACCTACACTCTATTCATAACAGCCAAGAAATGGAATCAACCCAAATACCCATTAATGGATAAGGAGATAAAGTGTGTGGGAGACATGTAGATAGATACATGTAGGGATATATACCTCAGTTTATAAATAGTGATATATAGCTATATCCAATTATATATAACTATATAGTAATATGTATTCTCTCTCATGTACAGTGATAAATATTCTATATAAAGTTATAGTGATATATTTCATTACATATAATAATATGTAGTCCTTTTTTTTCTTGAGACATGGTCTCCCTGTACCAGTTGGCCTCAGACTCACTATGTAGACGAGGCTGGCCTTGATATGATAGAGTGCTGGTATTAAAGGCATACACCACCACATAGTCCATTTTATATATGATAATATAGTGACATATATATATAGTGACATTCCATTTATTATATAGTAAGAAATTTTTATGATATTATATATATATATCCATTTTATATATA
>NW_008335784.1:798693-828850 GCF_000622305.1 Nannospalax galili | reverse complement strand
ATATATATAATGGAAAGCTTTTCCATCTTTAAACATAAGGAGTTTTTGTCATTTACACCAACATGGATGAACCTGGAGGACACAGCAGTACATGAAATACTGAGTGAAATAGGCCAGGCATGAAAAGCTAAATAGTGTACTACTTCACTTACATGTGGAAATTTAAAAAGCTAAACATGTAAGCAGGGCATGGTGGTGCACACCTTTAATCCTAGCACTTGGGAAGCAGATCCTGACAGATCTCTGTGAGTTAGGGGCCACTCTAGTCTAGTTTCAGGCCAGCCAGGGAGACCATGACTTCAACCAACCAACCAACCAACCACAGAAGAGCACAGAGTAGAATGATAATTTCAAGGTTTGAGGGGTAGGGAAGGATTGAGAAAATATGTCAATAGGTCCAGAATTTCAGTTACAATAAATAAATTCAAGAGATCCATTGTACATAGCAGTGATAAGTTAATTACAATGTATGGTATACCTGAAAATTGCTTAAATGATAGATTTTCGGCTCACCATTAAAACATGGTAAGAACATAAAGCAGTGCATGTTTTAATTAGCTTTGTTCTACAATGACACATATATCATAATGCACATATCAAAACACCATGAACGAACATTTTAACTTTTTTATCATGTCAGTTAAAAATAGCCTATGGAAGCCAAACTGGAGCCAACTGGTCCTTCCCACTGAATATGGGCCTCCAGTGGAAACGTGAACCCAGTACATGAACAGGGAGGAAGCATTTCTGATGAAGTTCTTGGTGCCAGTTTAAACTTTAGCCCAAGGAGAAAACAAGTATGAATTTGAAATATACTTTTTTTCTTTTTATATTGCTTAGGGAATAACTATTATATATCTTGATAGGTATTTGAATACAGTATCATTTCACTTGACATAGACTAATTCTATTTATACTTTTATTTGTGTGTTCACAGCATATAGATTATGTTTCAATGTTTTGATTTCAAGATATTCACCTGTTGATAAAGATGCTATGTTCTTACTCTTCTGTTTCTTTACAGTGGTAAAATTCTGAGTTATATAAGCCAACTAGCAAATGTCTCTAAAGTCAGTAACAACTTCCAGGACATTCATTCCCTTAAGCCAAGGGAGGTTGTACATTCAATTGAGTGGCATCCAAACACAAGGCATTAGAAATGGCACCAAGTTAGGAAATGAGAGACTTTGGTGTCGGCTTTACTAGTAATGAACAGTGTGCTCTGGGAAGATCAGCTGCCCTCTGTCTGAGATACCCAAGACAATTCTGTTATTCTCAAGTCTTTGTGAACTCAGGTCTCAGACTCAATGGGCCATCACTTCAGAGTCCTCGGGACTTGAGTTTTCTCCTTTTTTGGAATATAGCCATGGCTTTGTAAAGCTATTCAGTAGGACTGTTGTGTTGAGAGTGCAGGAGGCTCTGGGAGTGGCTGCATAGATAATTTCCTACTTACAGCTTGACCCTATCGCCTTGTGTTTCTTTGGACTCCTTTTAAACTCTATCTCATCTCTTCCATGCTCTCTTCATCTTATCTTCCTCCACACCATTTTGCAAAGACAAGAGCAAGCCTGAGAAAATGAAGCCAAGCTCTGCGCAGAAAGGAAACCTTTGCTGCCTGGACTGTCTGATTATAAGATGCTGGGCCACTGAGCAGCCTGTGTATTAGTTTACATACCATCACACTATTGTCCCAAGTAAGAGGAACTGCTTAAGAAACATGAGCATGTTCTTGTTATTTCTATGAACTGGTCAATCTATCCCCAAACTCCATTGACCCCAAAGAGTAGATGCATATCCGTAAGCATCCCCCAAATGTTCCTAAAACTGCTAGCGTGTGGTTGTTTGCATGGATCCATTAAAGTATTATTTTCTACAATGAACTTTGCAAGTCTTTGTCCATTCTACTTTGTTCTAACACAGCTCCCAGCTGCTCTGTGTGGACTAACAGAGCTCCTTTACAGTTGCTGTTTCTAACAATTTAAATTAAAAAATATGTGTTTCCTACCTTAATTATCTATTATGCATCAATTCTGAAAAGTTTCATCTTAAGTTTTGAAAAGGCAAAGAATGCTATATTATTCAATTTTTCAATTTCTTTGAAATAAAATCTGTGATTTTTTTTTCTTAAAATTGTTAAAGAATCCCATACATGAGTGCTGTATTTACATTATTTCACTTCTCTCTCTCTTCCCTCTCCAACTCTTCTCATTTCCCAACGCCCTCTCAATTTCCTGTCCTCTTCTTTGATTATTGCTGTTATATAAACATATGTATATATATATGTATATATATACATATATATAATGCATTGAGTCCATTTAGTAGTGCTGGTGTGTATATGTGTGTGAGCTTGTCCTTGAAGAAAACTGATTCTCTCTCCTTCCCTCCCTCCCTCCCTCCGAATCTATTGATTGCCTGTAGCTCTTTATCTATAGATAGGACTTTGTGAAATTTTCCCCATCCACCTTGGCTTCTCCACTGTTATTATCATTATGCAGGTCTTGTTTAGGCAAGCATATGGTGGAGATGTCATGTATGTAGCATCCCTATCATATCTAGAAAATACTATCTAGCAACAAGTGTCCTGATTCTCTGGTTCTTACAGTCTTTCTGCCTGTCTTCCACAATATTCCTTGAGCTTTAGTGTAGGGGTTGCAATGTAAATGTATCAATTGAGGCTAGGCATCATACATACAGTCCCTTACTCTCTGCAGTTTGATCCATTGTGGAACTCTGTAATAGTCTCCATTTGTTGCAAAAGAATATTCTTTGATGAGTCGGGAGAGTTACACATACCAGTGAATAGAAGTATAATTATTTAGAGTATGAAAGAAATTATATTGGCTTATAAGTGGCAGTAGTAGGTTCTCCTTTAGGGTCTATGACCTCTCCAGCCATATAGATTCTCTCCTACTGAGTAAGCCTTAAGTCTAATTAGAAAGGTGTTGATTACTCCTGAGATAAAAGTATCACTATTGCAGCAATAGAGATATTTTGCTGGATCAGTCATTATTATGGTTTGTAGGCTTTACAGCTGGCTAGGACTATTGATTGGTTTTTCTCCCTTGGCAGCTTGCATGGAACCTTCTGATACCACGAAAGGCAGTTTTCAGAGAGGAGAAGGCTTCCAGGTCAGTTCCAGCTCCATTTCCCCAAGTCCTGTGTCCGAAAGTGTGTGGTATCTTCAGCAATAAGGTCTTACCTTCAAGTTCTGGGAACTTCTCAGATTTGTAATTTCTAAATGTAAATGTACTTCAAAACTACCTATATAAATCCTTATCATTAAGAAATGGGTTATGGAAAGATAGCAGAGTAGTACTGATGATAGGTATGCCATGATAATAGATAGTTACTAGTAGGCTGGGAGGTCACTGCAGAGGAACCTCTCCCTTATGGACTTTGGACCCCAATCACCCCTTTCCCTGGTAAGAGCTGTAAGGGAACTGCTTTCCTTAGGATTGAAATCACCATATGAAAAGGTGAAGGCATCTGGACTTTGTTAAGGCCCATCAAGGCAAAGCCTCTTCCTCTTAGTCAAAAAATAAAATAAAAATCTTAGTTCTGCTTCAAGTCCTGGGTGAAGACCTGACATTTCAACTACCACAAACTTTCCATACCTTTTAAAAATGTTTTGTTATTTTTATTTTATGTGTATGCATGTATTGCCTGCATGTAGGTAAGTGTACCCGTGTTGTACAATGCCCTCGGAGGACAGAAGAGGCCATCGGATCCCCTGGAACTGGAGTTATGGACAATTTTTAGCTGCCATGTGGGTGCTGGGATTTGAACCCAGGTCTCTGCAAGAACAGCCAGTGTTTTTAACCACTTAGCCATCTCTCCAGCCCCAATCTTCCATACGTTTGTCTCTTCTTTTTAGCTTAATCTAGTTGGGCCTGTCAATCATTTGGCCAGGAGTACATACCTCCCACTCCCAGGAAATCTGCTTCACAGGAAGACATGCTGGGAAGAGGGAAGAAATAATTATTCCCTTAATGAGATAATGTACTCTCTTTTGCAGAACCTCACCCTCAATGCAGCCAACTACAGCTGTTTGCAGGGCCTTTACCATGAAGCACGTGGTGCCTCCATGTGTCCCTGCTTGCTTCAGGAAAAGTGGAACTCTTCCTTTCCTTTCTTTCTTTCTATCCTTTTCTTTTGATTCTGGCCAAAGCCTGCACATGCTTTCCCAGACCCTGGGCTTTTTCCTCTGTTCTTTAAAGTGCCCCACTCTCCTTCCACCGAGCTGAACTCCAGTGCTAAACCTGCAGCTTTCTTGAACACTCACCTAAAAGGCAGTGCCTTCCCTCCTTAATCTACCCTCAGGAAGCTGCCAGGATGCACAGCTTGCCTGCTCTGTTGCTTTTCTCTCAAACTGTAATAAAAATTCTTTTATTAACAAGACTGTGGAGTCAAAAGAGGGAACCTTAGTTTCCCTAATAGCATAATAACATATGGCATCCCACAAGGGACTCTCCAGATTTCCCCAGTAGTAATAATGTCCTTTTGTACAACCTAAGCATTTTAGTACATTATTCTTAAAGTCATTCAAAACAAATATGACTGACTACTGGTAGAGTGATGATAAATAATGACTGGCTTTTGGGTGAAGAGAAGCCAATTTATAGCAACTGTTGGGTTTCATGGGAGGAAAATTCCTTACATGAAATTCACAACTAATTTAATAACTGACCAGGAAATATCTTGAAATTTATCAGTCAGCTCAAGCAAGCTAATATTTGCCATCTTAATAACTGGCTCCTTCTCTGTTTAAAGCACTGTTGAATTATATTCAATATCATCATTAGACACTTTGGACCCATCAATGGCTGATTCTTAATACTTAGTCAACCTTTCCTACCTTGATGTACTAAGTTACTGAGGAAAACAAACATGAACTAATTGCACACATTACTGGATACAAGTTTCAAACAGGTGTGGTAGTATTAAACTGATTATTAATTTCTCAGTGGACTTGAGCACTGATTCTGATGATAACAGAAATTAAATTGAACAATGAGAGGAATACTGGCTTTAATCTTAACATTGCTTCTAAAACACTGAGTACCAATCAAAGCCAGATGACAAGAATCACAATCTGGTTGCCATGTTTTGAGAGTCTCAATGCCCGCTCCTGTTCCCTTATCCTGACACAGCATCTACCCATCCAGGCAGTTTTGACATGGAAGGATTGGGCCCCATTATTCATTTATGTTTTAAATGCACTTCCATTATAGCCAAGGATTAAGTTAATCCCTTCCTCTATCAAGCAGGAGGCTTCAGTTTTCCTTCAAGTGATGAGATCTGCAGTGATGCACACTGTCTCAACCAGAGGCCCTTGTTATTAACCTGAATCACTTCATTTCTGTGTTTACTGAGTGTCTTCTAACTGCCAGGAACTGTGTCAGACCCTGAGAGCTCACAGGGGCTCAAGGACAGACTTTCCTCTTTGGTGGCCCACATTGGTGGACAGCTCAGAATCAGCTAGAGTGAGGAGCTCCAGGAAGTCTATTAAAAACATGAAAAGTTAAATTCGGGTTTAGAAGTCCGGTGACTTTCCCCAAGTTATCCAGGATAATCACGGCTTAGTCAAAAATGGATGCTGCTAAGAGAAAAACCCTGAACAAGGTAAGTGTTTAATGGGAACACACAGCCTGTTTCCTTTCATACTTTTTATTATAAAATAGTTAAGAAACTTTAAAAATAGAGAAAATTTAAAAGCATTCATTATGAAAGCATTCTAACTTCCTTGCTTTATCCCGACTCATGCTTGCTTAATCCTTAAGGGCTCCATTTTTCGCTATCTTGTCATCCATGTTCCCAGAGAACCTTCAGTGCTTCGATCTATCAAAATGAAAAGCACTAATGATTCCTCAACAGCCAAACCTCAGCAACCATCCCATAGTAATCACCTCTCTGCTCAACTGTTTTCATACCTTCAGGAAGCAAAGGATCATTTCTCTTTATGAGCAAGGAAATCTTTTTTTTTCTTTAAGAGCTGTATACTTTTTTTAGTTGAGTCTTGCCAGTTTAGAGCATGAAAACTTCCCTTTTGTCTTTTCATTCCTATCCCCCAATTTCCTGTGCACTCTCCTTTGTGGATAAGCATCACAATCTTCCGAAATTCACTCTTCTTTTGTGTTCACTTATTCACTAAACTTCATTCAGCGCATGGTGCTGGGCTGGTTTGTCCTCTGAAGTTACCAGAATTTCAGAAGAATGGGAGTTTGCATTACAGTAGTGGGATCAAAGTATTGCTGCGCATGAACACTGAGCTACTGTTCAGCCTCACCTTCCTGTGGACTAAAAGCACAGCCTCCCTTTGTCTCTGTAGCAGCTTTCTGAATTTCAATATTTTCCTCATTAGAGTGATAGCCATCTAAGTGAGCTATGTTTACCAATGCACACTACTACTACTACTAATAAAAGAACCTCAAAATGAATGATTCTGCTCAGAAAGAGGCCCAAAGTTAGGCAGAAGGGAAAAGTCATTGAATGAAAGTTTAATTACCCTCTTAGAATGCAAGGTTGCTGTCCTTTGGTCTTTTGGGAACAGAGTCTACCTGTAGCCACATTTTGCCTAGAACTCACTTTGTAAACCAGGCTGGCCTTGAACTCAAAAAGATCTGCCTGCCTCTGCCTCCAGAGTGCTGGGACTAAAGGCTTGTGCCACCATGCCCGATTTGGTTGCTGCCCTTTGGAAGCATGGGTCTTTGGGTGGTTGGAACCCAGACTCTCTACCATAGAGTCAGCAAGTTAAAAGTGTTACTTAATTTCTAACAATATCCCTTCATCCCGCCACTCAGAACCCTGGCTTCTTGAGAAACTTGCCTACTTGCCCACATCTCATCACTGAATGAACTTATCTCAATTCCTAATACCTTTTGAGATGCCCCTGCCCTTTCTCTCAACAGAACAAGCAGGTTTATTAGGCAGAGAATAAACCTGATAGGGCACCTCTTTGTGGCCTGGGGTCAGGAGGAGGAGGACCTCTCTTACAGACTTCAAGGAATACCTACCTCATAGTTAGGTTGTGTCATATCTGGGAAGGTAGCTGGAGGGGGTGTTGTGCCATATCAAGGGGAAGTGGCTGGCATGTGGCAGTCATGAGAAGTGCTGGTCTCAGGAAGGCAGCCAGTAGGTAGCAATGACAGGAGATGCTAGACTCTAGCTGCTTCCACATTTGGGGTCTAATATTTCCCTTTCAGTCCTGACTCTAAAAGAATATAAATGGGAGTGGGGGGTCTTCATCATCATCTCTGGCTGCTCAAAGGGTAGAGGGGAAATTGGTCATGCATTTCCCTAAGGAGGAGGATGGTCTTTACAGGGTTCTGAGTGGCAGCTTGAGAAACTGCTGTGACCTGATTAATCAAGAATTTCTGGAATAGACTAAAAACAAAAACATGGCAGACCGGTGGGTGAGGAGCAGGGTAATTACAATCAGTGGGGATGAGAGCAGGCAGGAGATAAGGGGGCAGGGGGGAGAAATCCCTTGTGAGGTGTCCCTTCCTGATGAGGATGCTCATTTCTAAAGTTTTTTTTTTTTTTTTTTTAATTCTCCAGACCACACTTGACTTCTTGGTTAAAAAAAAGAAAACAATAAACCTCCCCCTTGAAAGAGACATAGACCTCCCCCTTGAAAGAGACATAGGCCTCCCATATCCGTGGTCAGATCTAAGCCCTGTCTATTTTGAAGCACTATCACAGTCAGTCTATTTTATCTTGAATAGTGGTGAGCTGGAGTACCAGAGCCTTCAGGGAGTCTCTAGGGACCCTGGATAATTGCTGAAATTTGTCGATGGAAATTCCCAGATCTGCCAACCCAGTAACAGCGCAGTTAGGTACGCTTCTTGCTTGGTAACAGAACTCTTGTAAATTACAACAAAAATGTTAGTATGGATGTTATGGTTTGGCTGTGAATCCCCCCGCCCCTGCCCATACACACACAAAGGTTCATTTGTGGAATAGGTCCCTGGCCAGTGGCATTGTTTTGAGAGGTTGTGGAACCAATTAGGACTCAGAGCTTGGATGTTCCACTTTGGAGTGGGTCTTGTACCTACTCCGGGTTCCAGCCTGAGTGCTATGTTTCCTGGTTGACTATGATGTGAGGAGTCTCCACTTTAATTGTATGCTCCTGTCACCATAATGCTGCCATGCCATGCTGGACTGTGAGCCTCTGAAACTACAAACCAAAGGACATTCTTTTTTAAGTTGCTCTACTAAGGTATTTTATTATAATAATGAACAAAGTAACTTGATGGCATTAACATCCATATAGATCAAGGATAAAATTTTTTAAAGGAACAAAATAGTGGACATAACATTTAGGAAAGAAAAGTCATTGTTTCTGGGTCACTTAGCAAGACCTGGGAACAGAAGAGCTTTTAGTCTGCTAGCCAGATAGAAAAGACCAACTCTGGATTTAGTCAATTTGCAAAAATTTAAGACCAGCTAAGACATTAGGAATAAGAAGTTAAATACGCATGGGATTTGATCTTAAGGGACTCAGTTTCCCAGAGATACAGACATTTAAATGCAGTCAAGTCTCCATGTACATATCTTACATCCCAGAATTACCAAGCATGACTCAAAAATATTGGGAGGGGGTTACACTGTCATTGTTCCCTAAATAAAAGAGAATGCCTATATTACATTAGGTATCGGACGAGTAAAGTACACAGGAGGGGTATATGGGCTATATGCAAACACTATGCCATTTAACATGAGGGACTTGAATATTTGTAGACATTTGTCCCGGTGGATACCAAGGGATAACTGTACTGAAATAAAAGATGAGACGTTTAAGAGATATTGTTTTGTGATTTAAAAGACAAAAGAGGAGCTGGAGAGATGGCTCAGCGGTTAAGAACACTGGTTGTTCTTGCAGAAGACCTGAGTTTGAATGCTAGCACCCACATGGCAGCTAACAACTGTCCGTAATTCCAGTTCCAGGGGATCTGACAGCCTCTCTGTCCTCTGCGGGCATTGCACAGCACAGGTGCACTTACCTACATGCAAGCAATACATGCATACACATAAAATAAAAATAATAAATATTAAAAAAAAAGAATCCAAGTCTATCCCAAAAGAACAGAAAGGAAACTGTGCCTCTGGATTCAGAAAATGCTGCTGTATGTCATGTGATGGATGGCTAAATGACCAACAGAGAAACAGAGGTCACAGAACCCAAGTTGTTCAGGGACTTCTATAAATCTCTAAAAACAAAACAAAACACACTTGCCACCCATTCTGCACTTGAGTCTGCTGGCAGTCTCCTGTTTGGTAGTTGCTCGGCCTGAGTTCTATGATTGAACTTCTCGGGGGCAGAGAGCTTACTATCATTTAAACAATAGCTATGTTGGAAAGTTTGATTTATTTCCCTTATATTCAGATGAAATATGTTTTTCCTTATCGTTCACCCCTTGGCTCCAGTTATTTCCTCCAAAGTCTGTTAGAAATGCATTCTAGTTACCCAAAATGCACAGGTAAGTGACTCTAAGAAGAAATCCTAGATTCCAGGCTATTTGATCTCCCCGCTTACCATGAATGGTTTTAATAGGCACCACTATACCAAGGGAACAGTTTGAGGCATCAAGCAGCTGCTAGAATAGGAAAGAGGCTCAGTCCTCAGCTCACAGTCTTTTGCTGGGAGGGGAGGAGGGAGAGGGAGGGGATAGTCACATCCATAATGAGAGCAAGGCAGAGTCATCACCACAGAGAACAAGTCAGCTACAATGAAGGCTTAGTAGATGGTAAGATCACACTTACCAAGTCTAGAAATAGCCACAGAGAAAGTGAAAAACAAAATTAACACAGAGAGAACCAGTAATTATTCCTCTTCAGTTATGTGCTAGGTTGTGTTTGGGAGTCTGTGGATGTAGCAGACTACTAATCATTCAGTCTTTATCTTCAAAAGTCTTAGAGGGGAAAGTTAGCAGTCAGGTAGGTACTCTATAGGGAGATTGTAGAAAAGAGGATAGTGTTACTGAAGAGGCCAGGTTTCTATTTTAGGTAAGAGAAAGGCCTTACTAATAAAAGCTCTGCTTTAAGGAAGTGAATAAACAAGATATGTGTATATCTAGGGGAGAGAAGGGTCTTGAAGCTAAGATTAGGTTTCACCTGGAAAGCTTAGAATGAAAGGAAGACACTAGAGCCTCAAGAGAACAAGCTACAGGATACAAAGGGAAACAGCAGGTGCTGAAGTTCTTGTAGTATAGGCTAAAAATAAGCGACAGAAAGTAAGTGTAAGAAAGTAGAGCTGTATGGCAATTCTCCCGAACACATGGCAACTATTTTTTTTGTCCTACATTATTTTTTTTTCAAGCATTTATACATAGCAAATGGCTTTAGAAGACAGGGGCAGTGTTTCTTTTTGTAGTAGAGGGCATGTTTGTTTCCTTTTAGGATAATAAATACACTCTTTCAAGAGCCAAGGTAATGGCTCTTTTCTGAGATTAGAGGTTTTCTAAACTTGGAATTTTTCAGTGATGACACAGCTCTACCAGTTGCCCAGGTTCCCCTGGACTTCTCCCCATCAGTCTCATGGGCCGGTAGGAGGAACCAGAATGAATACATCGCCTCCTGGGCTGTGCATAATAAAGTCCTTTGTCTGACCAGGGGACTTAGGTCCTTGCCAGCATCTATAGAACTATTACTGACTAAGCTGTTAGCTTGTAAATCACAGACTCTTTACATTGTGGCTGCTTTCTTCTTAAGATTTAGCAAAACACTAAGTTGTGAAACTTACATTTCACATGGGAGAGAAGAAATGGGAAACTGATGGATTTTTGAACAGAAAACAGTTTAGTAGTATTAAAAAATTAGGGTGGCTTAGGATCAGCTAAAAGTAAAACCAGTGATAGGAATTGACAGCTCCCACTTCCTGGACAGGTACCTTGACACGTAAGATTTAATCTTTGCAATAGATTACATCATCATTTATTCATTCAACCAACATGTAGTGAGCATCTACTATGGTCCAAAAGTTCTTCAAGAATTTGGGATACCAATATTCTTTAGGAGTACTAAGAGACAATAATGAAGAAATCCACAGGTAGGATTCCCATTTCAATGGGAGCCACATTCTCTGTTGGACTACTGACAACTAACTAAATAAATCTGTGATAGAATGTCAAGTGACCATACATGTTCAAAGGAAAATGAAGCATGGTCATGGGATGGAGCAACAGGAATTCTATTGTAGATGCGGTGGCAAGAAAGGCTTCTCTTAGATCTACACTTGAGCAGATGGCTCACAAATACCATGCGGAAGCTGCAATTACGTCTGTAATGGAAAATCAGGGAGACATTATCTTGCTGAGATCTCGCACACACAAGTAGCAGGAGTGGGTATACGAGCCAGGGATTTGATTACAGCAGCAGCATTCCTACCCCGACACTGTGTTCCCTGTATGATTCTCTGCAAGAAGTAATAAAGACCAAAGCCAAAGGGCTGCAGAGGAGCTGTGAGACAGATTTCCCCAAACTGGCCACTTGAAAGGGAGATCAGAGAAGAAGGAGACTGTGGGCCTGGATGGTCAGGAGCAAAGTGCTCAAGGGGAGGGGCTGAGCAAGACGAGGTGGTGAGCAAATGGAAAGATAATGCTTTGATTTCTGACATACCAAGCTTGATGCATTAGCTGAACAGGCCTTGAAGTCTCCCTTTAGCTTCGAGAACAGCACAGGCTTTGATCCGCTGCCCTCTGCTGCTACTTTCATCAATCTTCAAACTCTAGTGACACCCCAGCCACTGACTGCTATGAAAAACTGACAGGAGAAAATGAACCAGCCCATGCCAGTTGTCTCTGGACAGCCAGCTCCCATCCTTTCCATAAACTGAGGTGTCAGCTCAATATTCATACTTTTTAAACATTATTATTGAATTTTTGTTATTTCCATACAATATAGCTTGATGGTATTTACATCCCCTCCCCTAGTCATACCTCCCCTTATTACCTCACACCCAACTGAATGTACTCATATATATAAGGCCTACAGAGTCTAATTTGTGTCCTCAAATGTCCTTCAGTGTGGGTTCATCCACTGGAACTTGGTTAACCTACCAAGAGCCACATTCTTGAAAGAGACTGGCTGTCCCTTTCAGGAGTCATTGGTTGCCAAAAGTTCCTTAGGTAACGTTGGGGTATCTTATCCACTTCCCCACGTCCATGCTGGGATTTTGTCTGGTTTGAGCTTGCATGGAACTTGGGAATGCTGTCACCATTGCTGTGAGTTCATACCGGTAATTAACCAGTTGTCTGGAAGACTCTATTTCCTTGTGGTCAGCCACAACTTCTAACTCTTACAATCTTTCTGTCTCTTCTTCTGCAATAATCCCTGAGCCTGGGGAAGCAGAAGTTTGAGATGGGTGTCCTACTCAGGGATAAGTACTCTGTAGCCTCTTGTTCTCTACACGTTGGTCAGCTGTGGCCCTCTGTGTTAATACCATCTGCTGCATAAGGAGGTTTCTCTGGTGAGAGTTGAGAGATGCATGAATCTATGGGTATGACAATAACTCATTAGTAGTCAGTTTAATACTAGAACTATTTGATAGAAAATTAATATTCAGCTCTCCCCTATGCCCAATGACTTTCTAGCATCAGGTTCCTACGTCTGATATCAATGTCAGGTATGGGCTCCATCTTATAAGTGGGCCTTAAATCTAAATAGAAAGCGATTGGTTAGTCCCATAATATTCATGTCACTATTGCCAACAGTGGGCATGTCTTGCAAGGCCAGTTGCAGTTGATAGGATTCAGACTGGGTAGGGTTGGTGATTATTTTTTACTCCCAGTGGCATGCATGGACACCTTCCGGCACTATGAAAGCCAGCCAGCAGAGCCAAAGCTCCGAAGTCGGCACCAGCTTGACTTCTCCTTGTTTGTTCTAAAACTCATGTACGTAGTGTCTTCAGTAATAGGGTCTCACTGTCAAGTTCTGGGGAGTAATCAAGAGCAGGGGCAATAGCTAGTATTGTTTGAGGGTCTATGGGCTTCCTGATCAACAGCTTCAAGAGAGGGAGTCCATTCCTGGCACTGGTGTTTTATTTTATTAGCCTATGGTGTCTAGGAGGGGCACTGTCCCCGTGTTATAAGGTAACTCTTTTTAATCGCTCTCTTGCCCCACTTTTTAATTGTGTTGCTTTTTTGCTTTGTTTTTGCTTTTTGTCTTTTTTGAGACAGGGTCTCCCTGTAGCTCTGGCTGATCTGGAACTCACTATGTAGACCAGCATGGCCTCAGTCTCATGGAGATCTGCTTGTTCCTGCCTCCTGAGTTTTAGGATTAAAAGGATGTGTCACCATGCCTGGCTTTTGTTTGATATTTAGTTTTTTTAATTTTTGGTATATTCTAGATTCTAACCCTCTGTCAGAGGTATAGCTGGTAAAGATTTTTCCCATTCTGTAGGTTGTCTCTTCACTCGAATGATGGTGTCCTTTTGTGTACAGAAGCTTTTTAGCTTCATGTGTCTCCATTTGACAATTGTTGAACTTAATGTTTGTGCTATAGGAGTCCTGTTCAGAAAGTCCTTTCCTATGTCCATAAGAGCTAATGTATTTTCTACTTTCCCTATCTGACCCAGGGTATTAGGTCTTATTGAGGTCCTCGATCCATTTGGAGTTGAGTTTTGTGCAGGATGAGAGGCAGAGGCCCATTTTCATTTGTCCACATGCTGCTACCCAGTTTGACCAGCACCGTTTGTTGAACATGCTATCTTTTCTCTAGTGTGCATTTGTGGCTCCAGCATTTATTTTATTATTTAGGAATATTTTGGCTATCCTGTTTTTTTGTGTTTCCATATGAAATTTGAGATTATTTTTTCAATTTCTGTGGAGAATTATGTTGGAATTTTAATGGGAATTGCATTGATTTTGTAGATTGTTTTTGGTGGGATGGCTAATTTTACAATAGTAATCCTGATGAAACATGAGCATGAGGGGTCTTTCCATCTTCTGGCATCTTCTTCAGTTTTTTTCTTCACTGTCTTAAAGGTTGTTTTGTTGTTGTTGTATATGTCCTTCATTTCCTTGTTAGATTCAGTCCAAGATACTTTATGCATTTGGAGGCTACTGTGAATGGAATCATTTCCCGAATTTCTTTCTTGGCATGTTTGTTGTTGGTATATAAGAGTTTTGGGTGTTATCAATATCCATTCTTTAAAAATAGATTTTATAGTATCTTTTCCTTTGGGAGATTTGCAATGTTAGAGGTTTAAAGGTCCCAGCATTTTCTCAGTGCTTCTGGTACAGGGTTTTCTGGAGAGCACTGGGATTCTGGTATTTGGCCTGCCTTTCTACTTGCATTAATATAAAAAATTCAGACTCCACATTGCCATAAATTCACGTCACATTTTATCTCTCTGTGTCAACTGCAGGTCAACTTCTTTAGAGCTTCCCAGACTAGTCTGGACTGATAATAGTCTTTTTACCTTCCTTCCTCCCTCCCTCCTCCCTCCCTCCCTCCCTCTCGCTTCCTCTCTCCCTTCCTCCTTTTCTCTCTCTCTCTCTCTCTCTCTCTCTCTCTCTCTCTCTCTCTCTCTTTTTCTCTCTTTCTTTTTCTCTCTTTATTTCATCTCCCTCTGACTGGCCTGAACTTATTATGTAGACCAAGCTGGGCTTGAACCACAAAAATCCACCTGTTGTGCCTCCTGAGTGCTGGGATTAAAGTCATGTGCCACCACACGCAGCCTCATTCTATTTTAAAACAGCTATCATTTATTGTTGAAAATAGAAATCATTAAAAATAAGAAGATACAGACCTTTAAAAATTAATCAAAATTATTCAGAAGACTGCAAGTATATGTACACACACATTAATATATTTATGCACGTATATATGTTCTCCTTTTTCACATGAATGGAAGCATATTATACAAACCCTGAAGGACAAAATATACTATTTTACACTTAAAAAATTATTATTTTTATTTTATGTGTACGCGTGTATTGTCTGTATGTAGGTAAGTGCACCCGTGTCGTGCAATGCCCATGGAGGTCAGAAGAGGCTGTCGGATCCCCTGGGACTAGAGTTATAGACAACTGTTAGCTGCCATGTGGGAGGTCAGAAGAGGCTGTCGGATCCCCTGGGACTAGAGTTATAGACAATTGTTAGCTGCCATGTGGGTGCTGGGATTCGAACCTGGGTCTTCTGCAAGAACAACCAGTGGTCTTAACCGCTGAGCCATCTCTCCAGCCTCAAAATATACTACTTTAGAGTCACCATCTTGAGTCATTTCTAGGTAGGTGCACTCAGGTTCAGATTTGAATGTGAAATAATGAAAATACCTAAAGTTTTATAACAGTTTCAACTTTAATGTATTTATTTATATCCTTTTGGCTTTGTAAACACAGTGGTTAGGAGGCTCTCCAAATGAATCTGTTAACATGGGTTGATCAGTACCACGTACAGCAGCACAGCTCCACAGCCCATTTTCTTACCATCAAAGTGGTTTATTCTTTTCAGTTTCTATTCTCCTTTCTTTGAAACATGGTACAGATGAGGTTGACAAACCTACATAAGGCTTACTCTTAAAAATACTAACAATTGTTTATTAATAATTTGTATGCTGTGTAGGAAATGGACACTGTTTAAGGCAGCCATCAATCAATTAATGACGTTGGTAAGTAAGGAATAACATTTCCACTGTAAAGCCGCTGGGTTTGACAGAATTAGATAATTTTTTTGCTTGTTTACAATTTTGCTTTAATGAGATCTGGGTGTTTATTGAGGTCCTACTTTATGCGAGGCATCCATGAATAACTATCTATAGTTTCAGACTGTGCAGGGCTCAGAGGATGGCCAGCTTCAGAATATGGACCTTATGGGGTGGGTGAAACCCAGGCTCTGCAGCCAGCTGGAACATTTATTTCGTAGAATTAAACATGAGTATGAAGAGAGAGATTACAAATCTCTGTATTCACATTGGGTTTAATTTCTAGGACCACTGTATTTTGAGAAGTGTTTAAAAAAATCAGTCAGTCATGACTACCATTCAGCCCTGGAGCAGGAGCCATAGAAAATGTGAAAATTTACAGTACGACTTCTGTCCTCAGATGGTGGAGATATTTTAGAGGATGGATCACATAAACAGTTAATGTTTCTTCATCCTCATACAAACATTCTGAACAGCAATAGTGAATATGAAAAGACTAGGCTAGTACACAAGCACTTTAGGACACATTCCGGGATAGAAGGAACCTACCTGTGGGTTGGTGAACCTGATACAGCTCATAGAACGATGGGCTTATAACCAGGGTGTTTAAGAGGAGTAGAATGTAGACAAACACACCGTGGAGGGGAGTGGCTCCAGTTCCTATTCACTAGACAGGGCTCTTGATTATATGGCACTGGCCACAAGTGTCCCAGGAAGAACAGGGTCATGGGAGCCTGATAGACTGAGGAAGGAAACTTTTCCCATAGTAATCAAGAGCATGAAAGAAGCAAAAATTAATTTTATAGTGGATGGAAACCAGAGATCTGTGTGAAAGGAAGCATTAGGATCTAGGACTAGAAAGATGTTGTCAGAAGACAAAGAAAGGCATGTACAGCTGACGTCGAGAGCTAGGCAGTAACTGAGGAGAGTGAAAGAATTCTAAATATAAGCTAAGGGACAACCCTAGAGAAAATTCTAGATATAAGCTAAGAAGATGGTCAGGATATTAGAAGTCCCAGGTATAAGAAAAGCCTCAAATGGGATTGTACCAGGGAAAGAGAGTTATGTAAAATATAATATTTGACCTAGTATTTGGCTCCAGAGTGGATATTTGGAAAGAAATAAGTAGCAACAGTTATTTCATGGACTTGAGGTTTAAAGGAGTAAAGGCCCTGTTGGTGTTTCAAGGTCACTGAGAAAACTTAGCTGAGCATTTAATTTTGTTTATGCTGAATTTGATATACCCCGCCCCCACCTACATACAGTTCCCTCAATCAAAGACAGAGAATCGGAACATCTAGGTAGATTAGGAATGGGTTAAGTCTCCAGCTCTAACTAGTTGAATTAACAGAAAAGCCTCTTGTTATATTATCCTAATCCATGTCTTTCCTTCCAATTTTTGAACAACCTAAAGCCTGTCAAAGTATCCATAGTAGTATGTAATATTTTCATAATAAAGAGAACAATTTAAAAGATCTTTCTATAAGTGAGACTGCAATATTTAATTTACATGCAGTATCTATATCAAACATGTTTTTACCTAAATTCCATTTTATTAGTATAATGACTGCCAACTCATCAACAATTCATTCAACTGTTGATTACCCACTATATATTAGGTTACTCCATCATAGCCCACAATGCCAACTGTCTGCCATGTTCCCCACTTCTCATTCTGCACGGTATGATGACCAGAAAGCATACTTGTTCCTGTTTTATCAGCCTCATGATTGCAAAAATTAATCAACCAGTCCTCTGAGACACGCATGTATAGGCTTACAGTGTTTATGAAACTTGGACACTCCATATTTTATTTATCTGACCAATATGCAATCATTAATTTTGACTTGCATGCTAGTATTGTGTATATGTGTGTTGGCATAGATTATTAAAACTTCTACAACAGACCTAAGTTTGTGCTCACCAAGTACATCCGGCAGCAAAATAACCAACAAAGAGCTAGTAATAAGATGTTTAGTTAAAAATTAGATTGTAGCAATCTACCAGTTTAGGAAAATTGGTCATCTAAACTGATGAAGATAAGATGTCAATCAATTGTGTTGTAATGATATGCTTCTTCTAAGTATGTTGTTATTAAATAAATCATTTTTAAAAATTAAAAAAAAAAGATGTCAATCAAAGAACTGCAGTTATAGCCATAGCAAGGGTACAAAAAGGAAAACAGATAGAACATTTATTCTATGTCTATAGCAATGCCAGGGTTCAGTACCTCCAAGACTGGCAGCAGTGTTCCCCTGGTAAGATGAGGAAGCGGTCACTGCCTGCTGTGAGGAATGGAATATCTGTTAAGAATGACAGGTGTCTAACTACTCAAGTCTACACAAGGAAAGACACACACAAGGTTGGGCACATCTCAGATAAGAATGAGCCCACAAAGTCTTGCAGAAAAGGAAGAGTAAGTGCATGCCAGTAGTGACGGTTCAGTGTTGGGGGAAGGGTTAGGAAGCATGAGGCCAGACAAAACCCATTAATCAGAAATCATCGGCAAAGAGCAATATGAATTCAGAACAACAGAGAACTTGCTTGCCCCGCCTCCTCGCCCAATGCTTTCTTACATGGAGAACTGGGATTTCTTCCCATCTCTGGCCAGTCCCAAGTACTAATCCTGTAATCCAGCTCTAGCACCTTCAAGAAGAATGACATCCTGTTACACACGCCTTTTTCTTGTAATAAATGAAGACAAGAAGCATCCAGAGACACATGCTAAATCTCTTTCTGAGACTGGAAGATCTGATTCACAGAACATATAAAACTGCAAGCAAAACATTCCCAAGACCCAACTGTCCATTTGGATTCTTTGTTTTAACTACTGTCTCTCTGCCCAAAGAGTGTCTCACAAAAAAAACTCTGAAAGGACATCCCAGCCCACACGGCGTTTAATAAGAACAATATTACAAGTGGAAGAAAACTGGCAGTTTCCCGTCTAAAGACTGCAACAGACAGGCATGAATGATGATGTGGGAATGTGGTTTGGCTCAGTTCGGTGTTTGACAGAGAGCCCAATGCATCAATACTCCAAAACAGCCAAACATTTAATACAGTTACCTTGCATCTACTTAAAACTAACTGGCAGCCAGAGATTTCCTGGCATTAAGTCATAGCACAGTAAATTTCAATATCCACCATCAATGTGTCATCTTTCATAAAATACCATTTGAGTCACCACAACCCCTTGGAAGCCCAAAAGGCTTATCTTTCAGACTATTAATCAGCCCTTTGAGAAACTGTCTATATGTGGAATTCCTCTGCCAGGTACAATTTTGCTGAATCTTCCTTGAGATTCAGTTGAGCACTTCACTTGAGTTCCCTGTCATTTAAAAATTCTTCTTTTGAATGGGAACACTCGCATTTATTTACACAGTGTCTTTGAGGTTTAAGAACCATTAAGTTTAACTCTGAGAGGCCCAGGGGTTACAGACTTTTTTTTTTGAACTTCACGGATCAAGATCTGCATAAACAGGTTCAGATAACTGTGAATCATCTCTCTCCCCCTAGGCCTTCCAATGGTCAAATGGATGTTGCCCTGGGATCTACTAGAATTCACTCTGAGAGGTGGGAACTTGCTGTCTTGGTTACTGTGCTGTGGTCAAAGCTGGAAATCCAAGAAATCATTATTCAATGACTGAATAGATCAATAACCCCTAACAAAACAGAATAACAATCCAGTTTCACAACCAAACATAAGACAAGATGGATGCAATGCAAGGAATTCTGAGGAAGTCCTATATTTTAGGGCAGGTGGGTCTAGGGCCTGAGTCTCAATGCTTCTTTTGCATCTCAGGTTTACTTACTATTCCCCCTTAAAAGTATAGTCTGTTGGGGCTGGAGAGATGGCTCAGCAGTTAAGAGCACTGACTGCTCTTGCAGAGGACCCGGGTTCGATTCCCAGCACTCACATGGTGGCTATGAACCATCCTTAACTCCAGTTCCAGGGGAATTCAAAGCCCTCTTCTGACCTCCGCAGCATTGCACGACACGGGTGCAATCACATACATACAGGCAATACACTCATATACATAAAATAAAAATAATAAATAAATATTTAAATAAATAAATAAAATAAAGTCTGTTAAGTGATTCTTAAAATAGGAATACTAGTACCTTGCAGCAGAAATTTATTTCAGTTTTATTGACATTTAAATTTTTGGTAATTTCATACTTACATAAAATATATTGTGATAACAGCCATCCTATTACCTTCTCTTATGCCCTTCTCACTCCTGATGATCCCCTTCTTTCCAACTAGTCTCTTTCCCACCTTCCCTCCCCCCCATCCATCCCTGTGCAAGTCTTATGCAGATGGTCACATATGCTATGTGTTTATGATTGCAACAGCCATGTCATATCCAGAAGGCAGTTTCATGGAACTCCTCCCATCTTCTGGTGTTTTCAGTTTTTATACCTACACCGTCTTCTGAAGTGCACCCTGAGCCTCGCAGAGGGAGTGATAAAGGTGTCCCACTTAGGTCTGAGCACTCAATAGTCACTTATTCTCAGCACTTTGACCCGTTATGAGTCCGTGCATCAACTGCTGCCCAATCACAGAAAGGGCTTCTTTGACCAAAATGAGAGCTGTGGTAGTCTGGGAAGAAATCAGTTACTCTGCTGCAGCAGAACTTTTGTGAGAATTAAAGATAATTATATACAGAGCCTGCTTGACAGATAAAGGCACTCAAATAATAACTATGATGATGCTGTGCATAGTGATTAACAATGAGAGAACTGTGGTGATGTAGATTTAAAAGCATCATAAAGGAAAGTTGATCACACACTGAAGACATTGTAGAAACTTCTTCCAGACTAGACTTGGTCTACCTTAAACAAAAAGTCGTATATGCAAACTATCATTCCAATTTGATATTCCAACTTGAAAATACGTCTGGTCACTATGGGGTCTCCTAATGTCAAAAGTCATAACCATGATTCTACTGTCATTTGCAAATTTAATGAATCAATTTCTTCAGGTGACCACTGATAATGCAAGGTCTTGATGCACTTGTACTGATGTCCTTTGATGTCCTCTAGTTGCATGTTTATAAAGTAGGAATAGACCCACATCTGTTGGCTGAACTTTTCTGGAGTCAGTACAGCACAACATGGGTGTTAAAATGAAATGATTTTGATATTGATCATGATTTTTATCACTGGAGATTTGATAATAATTATTAAATTTTAATAACGTTTGGAAAGCTCCTCTCATATCACAAGCATACGACAAAGTGCCTTTGGATTTGACCTTGAGGGACCTTGGAAAATTCTTGCTGCTAGAGCTCTAGTGCTTCCCAGAATCCCAGGGATATTACAAGGGGTGGACGGAAAATGAGTTGGAGACTCAGAGGGATTTGGAACTGTTTTCCCTCTAAATGATTTCTCAGCTCTAAAGATGTGAGGGTGTTAGAACATAGATTCATCTAGACTCATAATCTTAAAATACATGGAAGACCCAAAGGACTCAATAGCCTACTAAAGAGATACTTGCTCAGCCGTGCTTATTGCTGCTTTTTTCACAATAGCTAGGAATTGGAAACTTCATAAATATCCCTTAACTGATGAATAAATAATGAAAATGTGGTGCATTTACACAATGGATTTCTATTCAGCTGTGAAAAATGGAATCATAAAATCTGTGGATAAATGGATGAAACTAGAAACTGTTATACTAAGTGAAGTAACTCAGATTCAGAAAAACAAGCAATGCATGTTCTCTCTCAGTTGTGAATCTTAGCTCCAAATCTTTAGATACATGTGTAGCTCTCACCAATCATCAAAGAAACTTCTTTTCACAACAGATGGGCACTATTACAAAGTTCCACAACTGGGCAAAATGTAGAGAATAAGTGACTGTGATGTGCCCATCTGTAGTTGATACATCTACAATACAAATTCTATACCTAAGGCTCAAGGAACATTGTGGCAAAAGGGATTGAAAAAATTTTAGAGCCAGAGAAACAAGATGCCTACTGCTAGATAATGCATTCTAAACATGAGAGAAGCTGCATCCATGAAACCTCCACAGTATGGTAGCCTAACAAGATCTGCATAATGATAAAACCAATTGATATGTCAATGTGGATGGGGAAAATTTCACAGGTCCTACCTCTAGATGAAGAGATATTGGCAATCAATGGATATTGAGGGAGGGAAAATCAGTTCTCTCCAAGGATACGTTATTTCATCCCAAGTGATCAGCACTAAATACATGTACACATGAGCACCATTAAATGGACTCTGCATTACACACACACACACACACACACACACACACACACACACACATATCTGCACATTACTCAGTTTCTCAGTAACTTTTAGGCCTGGAGACTCTTATTTGGAGAGAAAGCATGACATTGATCACTTGGGGAAGGAGCAAGAAATCTGAGGAAAAGCTCAATATTTCACAGGTGACTCCGTGTGCCAGAACACTTCCCCTTTCTAAGGACAGAAATCTGAGTAGGTGAGCTTGTTTCTTTTCACCTTAAGAGGAAAGATTATTGGTATCCCCTTTGAAGAAAAGGTAGAAGGGGCTAAATAGAAGTAATGTCTTGTTAACTGATAATATCTAGTTTATTTTTTAGAGTGGCTAGTTAGGAATTCAATCTCAATAGGCTTGCAGACAGCCTGTTTATGAGCATGCATACAGTTCCTACCATACAGCTTAGCATAGAAAATGAAGGCCATGATATTTATTGTATGAATAAATTACTGATGAGTAGTTATAAGGGATCCCCAGAAAGAGTTTCATCAATCCACTAACAATATTATTTCATTTTAAAATCATCATCTTCAGGGTAAGTTTTAGCATCTTGATGTCTATAACTAATCTATTATAATTAAGTAAAATGGAGAGTCATCAAAGTCTGATAAACAGCTCTAACAAAGTAAGAAGGAAGAAGATACTGGCAAGTCCTACATTACATGATGAATGCTGTTCGTGCAGCATGTGCTTGCTATGAACAACCCTGCTTAGAGGCAGTCACTGGATTGAACCAACAAGGGAAAATGGTGTATCTACTAATTGGAAAATTCACAAAGCTTTAGGCATCACTGAATGTATCACAATGGAGCTAATGGTCAGAAGGAAATAAGTAGAGTGAATTGGTAATCATAAACTTATCACTTAACAAAGACACTTCTTAGCTGTAGACAAGACAAAGGTTCATATAACTAGAGTCTATAAAAAGAGAAGAAACAGCAAAGTGTGATGGCACCCAGAAAGATGAAGTTTAAGGCCAGCCTGAACTCCATAGCAAGTTCAAGGCTAAGTTGAGATAGATAGTGAGAACACATCTCAAAAACCAAGGACTGGGGATGTAGCTCAATGGTAAAGTACTTGCCTACCATGTACAAAGTCCTGGGTTCAATTCTCAACACTAAAACAAACAAACGCCAATGGGAAAGAAAAAAACAGTACCTTCATCATTAGGTTCCCTAAGGATTAACTAAGTTTACTATAACAAGACAAAGAATGGAATATGAAAATTCCATGTAAAGTCATCATATTTACTTTATAATAATGGAACCTAAATCTCCTGTCATCTGAACTTTATTCTCCAGTAAAAACAGGTTGTGATGCCAGTACTTAGACTTCTTTACTTTCTCTCTGTGATTAAACATGGAAAGGCGATGGTGTTAACTAGCGACTCATTCAGATTTCCAAATAAGGCTGGAAATGCTCCAAACAATCACTCTTCTGTAAAAAAAAAAAATGCTTTCTCTGGAATTCTTGACATTAAACAGACTGTAAATATGTAACAATTGAAGAAAACATACAGACTGGCAGGCTAGTAGTTTTCTCAGCTCCCCGTGCCCAATGCCAGCATTTCACAAGGAATGAATCAGAACTTAAATCTTACTTCTATTGTCTACTGAAAGACTTTAATTAAGTTACTCAACCTCAGTGTGCCTCTATTTACTCATCTATAAGATGGGGCATTCTAGTATGGACTGTTGTGAGGCATGAAGGAGACACTACATGTTAAACACATGCTGGACACAGAATAAACACTGGGTAAATGTTAGCTACTGTTCTGATGACTTGGAAATCAAGTATCCTTCCTATATAGGGTAAAAGGAAACTAGGAAAGGAATAGATGGCTGGGAAAACAATCTCAGCTTCTAAGACCCAATCATAAGATTTAAAATAAACTGACAGCGTCAAAACTCACCTGGATAATGTGACACATTTTCCCCCCAGAAATCTAAGTAGCCTACCATTGCTCACTGAAATTATATGGTGATGGACGTTATACTGCAGAAGAAGAGCTGGAAGATATCAATATGCACATCTGCACAGTGAGTCACTAGGAACACTGTCCCTGGGCTGCAACACACCTAAATGACACCATTTCCCCAAACACATCTCACCAAACTTAGAAGCAAGATCTTGTGCTGGCCTTTGACATCACCAGCAGCATATGCCTCTCCAGTTTTCTTTGTTTTTAATTTTTAAAATATTTTATTTATTATTTTTATGTGTATGTGTATATTGCCTGCATGTAAGTAAGTGCACCCATGTCATGCAATGCCCAAGGAGGACAGAAGAGGCTGTCGGATGACAGTTGTTTTAGCTGCCATGTGGGTACTGTTTTAATTTTTAAAATATTTTATTTATTATTTTTATGTGTATGTGTATATTGCCTGCATGTAAGTAAGTGCACCCATGTCATGCAATGCCCAAGGAGGACAGAAGAGGCTGTCGGATCAGACAGTTGTTAGCTGCCATGTGGGTACTGGGATTTGAACCTGGGTCTTCTGCAAGAACAGCCACTGTTCTTAACTGCTGAGTCATCTCTCCAGGCCCAGTTTTCATTTATTTGAGATTCTGTAATGAACTTAGTATGCCAATAAGCAAGGACATGCATCCTTTTCCATCACAGAGCAGGAGGCTTGGAAAGAATCAGTGCTGACACCAGACTTCTCTATCTTTCATTTGTTGCATCATAATTCAAAAACGAAGGCATTAAGCTGCTTGAGGAGCATGAGTCTTGGTACCATACCACAAACACCTTCCAGCCAACAGTCTCAGTGTGAACTGGGTTGCTGGGGCTCTGTTTGCCCAGTCGGGTTCCAGAATCCTATCTCTTCTGTCCTAGAGATGACATGGCACAGAGAATTCACTGTACTTCCTCCCAGATCACTCAGCGAGAGGAGTCCCAGGCTTCCAACAGAAAACAAGACCTTTTGCTTTGTTCTGTAGCCAGATGCTTTTTCAGTGTTATGGACATTTGCTCTATGAGGAAAAGAAAAGTGACCAGTCTTGAGAGGAGAGAGAGAGAGAGAGAGAGAGAGAGAGAGAGAGAGAGAGAGAGAGAAAGAAAGGAGCTACATACATAAAAGTGTATATGTATTTCTGCTGGGTGTGGTAGTGCATGCCTATAATCCCAGCATTTGAGAAGCTGTGGCAAGAAGATTGCCACAAAGTTCAGGGCCAATTTGGGCTATCTAGTAAGTACCTGGTAAGCCAGGGATACTTAGCAAGGGCCTGCTTCAAACAAAACAAAACATTTGTTTTAAAAGTGGAGAGGGGGCACAGAGAATTCACTGCTCTGTGAATAATCAAATATTGAGAAGAACATAACCACAGAATAAAGCCAAACTGATGAACATTCTAAAGAACCGCAATACCACCTTAGAAAAGCAGCATTTTAGTTTGGGATTCTTGAATAATTATGCCTATAAAAAGACAGCCAAATTTGTTAAGCCTGTAAAAGCATTCTGTGGCTGTTGCTCTGGCAGTTAATGGCCTGGCAGACTACACTCGGGGCAGCAAATGTCTCTATGTCTAGTTAGAATGCCCTTACACTGTATATCACTTTGGTTGGCTACACTGTCTTGGTCTCAAGTTATAAATAAGAGGCCATATACATCAATCCTCAACTCTTTACACAAAGCCACAATGAAAACAGTATTAGTGTTCAGTGTCTCAAAGCAAATCTAACTCAGGTTGGGACAACTTCTGTGCAAAACTCCTATAACATAGCTTTTACATTTCAAAAACTAAATCCTTAGGTTTGAAAAATTCTACACTTAGGGGCTGGAGAGATGACTTAGTGGGTAAGAGCACTGACTGCTCTTACAGAGGACCAAGGTTCAATTCCCAGCACCCACATGGCAGCTATGAACTGTCCTTAACTCCAGTTCCAGGGGAATCTGATGCCCTCTTCTGATTGCCACGGACTGCATGACACAGTACACTCACATACATGTAGACAATATACTCATACACATAAAAATAATAAATAAAATTTAATAAAATTCTACACTTAATCTTTTTCTTTGTCTGAATCTTGGTAGACCATAGTCTTTTATATGATTTTTAGTAATGACTGATTAATCTGATTGAGAAAGACAGCTGAAAAAAATTTCTCATGACCCAGAATACAGTTAAGCTAGAAGAACAATACTTTGGATTAAATGGATCCTAAACAGTCAACTTCTGAGTAAATTAAGAAGATGCAGGCGTCTGGGTCTACAACTCATTTTACATAGTTTCAAAGCAGCATTTCAAATCCTCTTTTCAAGAACCCAAGTGATAGAAGCTATAAAATTATATGGCCTTTCAAAACACATTAAAATACTTTGGATATATTTTTAAAACTCTGGATAACATTAAGATAAACCAAGCAAAGGGGAAAAAATAAAATGTATGTTTGTGTGTCCAAATACAGCAGATGGACGCAAGTTAGAGTGTCATATTTAATGGTGTAGCATTTCTTTAGGTGAGTCTGCAATGTCCTCGGTGCCTTTAGTTTTCACATTTCAGTTTAGTAATTTAATCTTAATAATCCCATAAGACACTTGGTGTTCCTCTCCGTTTGTCAAAAGAATTGAAGTACTGTAAGAATTCAGCACTGATGGATCAAGAAACAAAGCTTTGTTGGAAAAGTAGATTCCAGCAAAGAATGCTTAGGAAATCCTAGCTGGAACAGTATTAAATTAGAGAAGAAAGCTTGAAGTGACCTTGATTCTTTTTTTTTTTTGGTCTTTTTGAGACAGGGTCTCCTGGTAGCCCCAGCTGTCCTGGAACTCACTATGTAGACCAGGCTGGCCTTGAATTCACAGAGATCTGCCTGCCTCTGCCTCCTGAGTGCTGGGATTAAAGGCGTGCACCACCACGCCCAGCTTGACCTTGATTCTTTTAAAACACAACCTTCTTCTTGAAGTCAAATGATACTAAGTTTAAATTAAATAAATAACTTTGCCAACATGCAACAGAAATAAAGAAAAGAAATGATGTAAACAAGAACACATCACCATTCAAGGCTCTTTCTTCAACTGAGAGCATCAGTTATTTTACTACAGTGGATTTGGCTCATGTATTCAGCCATGTAAAAGCACCAGTGTTCAGGGGCTCAGCAGTTAAGAGCCCTGACTGCTCTTACAGAGGACTCAGGTTCGATTCCCAGCACCCACATGGTGGCTAACAACCATCCATATCTCCAGTTCCAGGGGAACCAACACCTTCTTCTGACCTCAGAGGGCATTGCACAACATGGGGTGCCTTTGTACACATGCAGGTTTAACACTCATACACATAAAATAAAAATAAATAAGTAAAATATTTTTTTTTAAAAAAAGGACCAATGTTCAGAAGGTGACAGGATTACCAAAGAAGTGACAAAAATGACGTCTGCTTTTCTCCTCCATGTTGGGATCTCCTTTTCTAGTTTCACCTCACCTTTGCTCACTCAGTTCTCGTCCTCTCTTGTGGCCTTTCCTTCAAAAGACAGGTCCATCGACATCGACCTCTTCCTGAAATACCCACCTCTTCGCACATTAATCCTTGAGTCCATTCAGGCTGTGTCACCATGTCAACCCCTATTTTATGCTGATTTGAACTGTCATCAACTGTCTCTTATTCAGATACCCCTCTTTTATTCTTTTCACAGAAGTGATAGTTTCAAATGTTATATGTATTTAATAATGACCTGTAATACATATAATCTAAATTTTTTAAGTTCCAAGAATTTAGTGTCATTCTTTTTAAAGAAAGCAGGCTGGCCCTTTTAAATGGACCTAATGCTAGTTTCAAACATATCTCACTGCATGGTTCTACGAACTGTGGGCATCAAAGATCACGTTAGTACTTTGCAAACTGAATGCTCCATAAAGGAAGCCAGAAGCAACATGGAATAGCTATTGTTCTCCTTGGTGGATGAGCAAAAGGGCTCAGAAGTGACTCAAGTCACCTCGGTTTTTGATCAGACACTTCATATGAAGTCAGGTTAGAGTTTTATGAAACAAGGCCATACTAACACCATTGTTTTTTCCCTTAAGCTATTCTTACTTGGAACAGTTCATTGATGACTGACCTCATTCTCCTTCATCTTTGGTTTTCACCAGGTGTCAAACATCATGTTCTCCCCTCCATCTTTATAAAAAGATCTAAGGGGTATTTTGTTCTGGCAGAGAAATAAAAGACAAAGACACTTGTTTGACTTCAAGAAACCTAGTTCACTGGGATGAAATAGGCAGTCTTATGTGAAAAATCAGGTTTATACAATTTTACTTATGTATAACAGGGTACACATTTCCCATTTTCTACTTACAGCATTTTAACATTTCAAAAATTTCCCCAAAGATAGATTCTTATGTTCTTGCTACTATATCTTCTTACATTGTCATTGGATTGTTTCATTCTGTTTGGATCCCAAACCTCTAACACAATTAAACACCTAAAATAGTAAAAGAGTGTTAAGATTTCTTCTTTCTCAACACATATATCTAATAAAGAAGATGTAATATATAAAAGGCAATCTCATTTTTGAAAATTAATATTTGTATGAAACTTTATAAGGTTATGATGTGTTTTATAAATATCACCCCTATTCTCTTGTTTTATAAACATATCATTTAATAATAACATTACTATCACAGACATTTCAGATACAGTGAAATAAATTCATCACCATTAAAAAACATAGACTGATAGTTGGTGATAGAAACCCAAGTATGGCTAATTCCAAATTCCAGATTATTTCCACTATACTATGTAACTTCATGTCAAAATATAGATTAAAGTTATAATAACAGCTAATCTCCACCAGGAAGCATATATGGACAATGTATGTGGGATTAAATATAATGCATTAATTAACTACATTAAATATATCACCTCATTTAAGTCCTATAACAATTCTATAAGGTAAGAATACTACCATCTAAATTTTATAGATGAAGAAACCAAGGGTCAGTAGCAGTAAAGAATTTCCTAGCAAACAGAGTTAAAAGATACTCATATCTCAATCCGAATGACAGAGAGTTCATGGTCTTCACCATCAGAATGTTCTGCTTTTTGGTTGTGAGAAATTGTATGTTAATCAATCCACAAACAATTTAACTTGTAGAAGCTGATAGAACAGATCTTGAAGAATATAAGTGAATATTCTTTGATCAAAAGGGATAAGAAATAAGTTAAAATCTAAATTAGCCCATACAGACAAAATTCTGACAGTTTCTACATTAAAATACCAGATTAAAGCCGTTCTTATTTCGCACTTCAGTCACCAACTTCTCCGTTTCTTCCTCAATGACCAGTTTGGGTTGTTCCAGTTTCCCACCTTAGTTTTCCCTAAACCCACATCAGGCTTGGACACGAGTTTTTAATTGACATGTAGTATTTATTCATATTTACAGAGTGCAGTTGGATAGATCAATGTGGGTATACATAGGTAATGATCAAATTAAGGTAATTAGCATTTCCATCTCTTTGAATGCTTACCATTTCCACATGCTGAGGATCTGGCCTCCTCTGTCCACCCAGACTGCCCAAGATTGTCAATGGCCTCTAGATTGTCATATTCAATAGTCCTTTCCAGGTCATCTTATCTGAGCCGCTAACCTGAGATGGCAGGTATTCCTCTGTCTCTGTGGGTGCACTTGCCTTCCAGGGTGCCTCATGCAGCAGGCTTTCCCCCATCCAGCTGGTTGTATTTTTTCTTTCTAATGTAATTTTCTTCCCATTCTTATAAATTTTAAGGTAAATCCTTGGAGTTCTAATAACTCTACTGCTTTGTCAAGTTCATTTAGTTTATGACTTTCAAGTATTATTCATATGGCCATGTCTTCCTAATTTATACCTTCGGGCCAGTCAGCCCTCCCTGCTAAATAACACCCATCAGTGGTATTATTTTAGACAGCAAGCAAAAGACTGAGAGGAGGTATCTCACCTGCCCAAGGGGAAACAAAAGCATTTCGGTTTTTACAGGTAGGTTGCTTTTGCAAGCTGAAAGATATCCAACAGGTAGCACAATATGATGAGTTTACAGAAGGCTACAATCCAAAACCAAGCAAAGAGGATGAATGGTACTCTGTTGTAATTTAATTCCATCTCCACCACCATAACACAAGTGAGCCCTCACAAAGAGGGTGGTTCTATTTGGCTCATTCATGCACTATGGAAACAGAGCCTGCACTTGTCCTTGGTACCAAAACGAGGACTTTGCTACCCCTGCCCTCAAAGTGCAACACATAGCCATGAAACAGAGGCAC
>NW_008335784.1:714535-798424 GCF_000622305.1 Nannospalax galili | reverse complement strand
GGGCTGGAGAGATGGCTCAGTGGTTAAGAGCACTGACTGCTCTTGTAGAGGAACTGGGTTTGAATCCCAGCACCCACATGGCAATTAACAACTGTCCATAACTCCAGTCCCAGGGGATCCAACAGTCTTTTCTGACCTCCATGGGCATTGCATGACAAGGGTGCACTTACCTACATGCAGGCAATACAAACATACACATAAAATAAAAATAATAATTTTTTTAAGTTTTAAAAAAATCTATACAATTAGGAATACAGTTCTCTAAGAACTACAGTTTCTCTTGTATGCCGATATAGAAAATGTTGATTACATTTTCAATTGTTTAATTGGGTGCTCTTTTAGTTATGATACAGTTGCATGAAACACAGTCCTTATTTCCTCAAACTAGACTATTAGAAAACGCAGATCAGAAACAGTCCAAAATCATCACCCTCGTACAATCATGCAATGATGAACAACTATTGGAGGCCTTCCTTCTTTTTTTTTCTTTTTTCTTCTCGAGGCAGGTCTATGTAGGCTGGCCTTGAGCTTGCTATGCAGTTAAAGCTGGCCTTGGAGACCTAATTCTCCCGCCTCTTCCTCCCAAGTCCTAAGATTTTTTTCCCTTCCACTACTGCCCACTGTTAATTTAAGGAATAAGACGGTGGAGCATATTTGGGATCTTGTAACTGCAGCCACAGATTCTCTTTGTTGAATAGGTCATTGTCATCTAGTGGTTGATGAAACACACATGCGAAGTCAGACGCTCTGAAACGCTGCGCGATTTTCCATTCTTATGTGCACCCACAGCTTTGATAACTACCCGGAGAAAAAACGGTGAGGAGAATTTATAGGAATTCCTCAGGCTGGAAATCAAGATGGAGGCCTCCCTTGACCAAACCTTCAGATTCCCACTGCCTGTCACTGCCAAGAAAGAAGTCGCTTGGCAGCCAACTTGCAGCTCCTTATGCTTTGTTCAGCAAAGGCTGTTCCTTAGCAACCAATGTCCACAAATGGGTTTCCAAGGAAACCAGAAAGCCCAATTTATAAAACTATGAAACAAAGCAACTGTAAAGGCAATGTTAGACACAGAGGTAACTATGCTTATCCCTTTTACTAACTGCCGGGCATTGAAGTGGTACAGATGTCTTGTTTTAAACATTTAAGGAAATAAACTAATATTAAAAGCTTGCCACCCCCACCCCAACCTTAGCATCTTTCTGAAGAGTGGCAATATATTTTCAGGATTCAAATGAAATCTAGCATCAAAAACTTGTGTTATAAAAAAAGATGATTTTTGAAGGTGAAGAATAATTTTAGAGCCATCATTAAGGGATAATTTCTAGATTACAGGCAGAATTCCATGGACTTCCTTCTTGCATAAAATAAGATGTCTTTGCCAGCTCATTTGCATTGGTTCTAATAACAAGCTATGGTTTCCTGAACAACAGCTTTTTCTCAAGGAGATGGTTGATGGGACCACAGAATTTGGGAGGGGGCAGAATCAGCAAGGAGGAAGCCAATAAAATATGGGCAAAACTTTCAAGCCACACCTGAGGACTTCCAGAAATGAAACGTATGTCATATGCCACCGAGTTACTCCCAAACCATTTAGTGAGCAACCCATCTCTACAAAGATTTTTGTTGTTGTTGTTACTTCAAGATAGATCACTAATTTTTTTACAGCAGAGTCTCAGGAAAGGTATGTGACATGTAAGCTTCAAATCCTTATTTGTAAAGCATGGAAGTAATTAACACAAATTAAATGACATTATATGTACAGTAATAGCCTAACCACAGTGAGGGCACTAGGTAAATGCTAGCTAGTGCTTTTTCCTGGATCCCTACTTTGATTATACAGCATCTTGAATTTCTTATCCTCGTCATATATTTTTAATCTACAAATGATGTTCTCTTTTGGGGGGGAGGTAGGAGTTAATATAATGACTAGAAATAATTGTATATAAAACAGAAAATGCTTACAATGAAAAAAATGTTTAAAAATCATGCAAAGTAAAAGAAATACTGAATGATCTAGGTATGCCTGCTCAGCATGTTGTACATGTGGACAAAGTCATATTTTTCTTGTCTGTTGGAATGAGGGAGTTCATATGAGGGGTTTACGGCTACATTCAAAATTATCATGGACCTTATTTTCAGATATCAACTTTATTTCCTTAGTCTTCTTCAGTGAGCGAACCCAGTTTCTGATAGTTAATGACCACTCAAGACTCAGAATAACTGGGAACTAGTCCAAATATAATTTGCTGTATTTCTGAAAAATTACCTCTGAGTTATGATTACTCCTGAGAACTCACCTTCTACATATTTAACAGAACAACTTTTGAAACCTTGTTCTCCCTGGAAGAACAAAATGACCCCAGTTCTCTTATCCTCAGTGAAATGATACTAATTCAATGCCTTGTTGACTCCTGCACAGGGCCATCCCATTGCTAGGAAGAAGAATAGTATAACTTTAATGTAACTAGGATATTAACATAAATTTAAATTTAGAAGGGCCGTAAAGGCATCCACTCCAGTTCTGCCTTCCCATGGGAGGATTTCCCCCCTATAGCCTTACCTGCTGTCAGCCTAGTTCCTCACCTTCTTCACACACACTCCTAACAATCAGGAAAGTCCATTCTAACAATCTCCAGTGACTGGAGAGTCTGACTTCAGCTGAGGCCCCGTTTTTTCTGTGGGGAATTTTCACCCACCCACATTTCCTGGCCATACCTTTTGAACCCACATAGAACAACTCACTTCCATCTTTGACATTATTTTCTCAATGGTTATAAGATGGCCAACCTGTCCAAGAAAGAATAAGGAACCTAGATCACAACTCCTTTCACATAAAGAAATCTCAATCAAGTGGTCACTGATGAAATGGCTTACCAAGTAAAGGTACTTGCCTCCATGCCTGAGGACCTGAGTTTGCTACCTAGAATCCACATGGTAGAAGGACAGAACCAACCACCCCATGTTGTCCCTGACCTGAGCATGGCTCACTCACGCAGCTCGGCATGTAGCACTCACACGTGCACATGCACATACACAAACAAGCAAACAAATAAATAAATAAATGCAATTTTAAAACAAAAAAGAAACCTCAGCCGGGTGTGGTGGCGCACGCCTTAAATCCCAGCACTTGGGAGGCAGAGGCAGGCGGATCTTTGTGAGTTCGAGGCCAGCCTGGTCTACATAGTGAGTTCCAGGAGAGCTGGAGCTACAGGGAGACCCTGTCTCAAAAAAAAAAAAAAAAGAAACCTAAAAATCACTTAAGTCCCTCTAACCTCGTCTTTCTTTGTCTATAAGCAATGGCATAATCCTTTTATGGAAGGGGCAGAGGAAGGAAGGGGAAGAGAAGGAAGCACAGAAAGCAGAGAATGTGATGCTGAACACTTAGTGTCAGTATCTTGCTAAGTGCTAAGTACTTCCCACATGGTCAGCGAGGGAATCATCCTGTTCTGCCAAAGTTTACAAATGGATACACCAAGATTTGCCCAAAGCAATGCCAGTAAGTCTTAACCATTCTGTTTTAGCTCCTTTCTAGATCTCATACTCTGAATATAATAATGTTCTGTATATAATTCTTTTTAATCTTACATGATTCAGGTTCCCTTAACTACTCTTTATGTTGTTTGGATTAAAAAGAATTCTTAGTCAGGCATGGTGGCCCAATGCCTTTAATCCCAGCACTGGGAGGCAGAGGCAGGTAGATCTCTATGAGATTGAGCCCAGCCTGGTCTATACAGCAAGTTCCAGGCCAGCTGGAACAAAAAGAACAAATAAAAAAAAGATTCTCAGTCATCGAACTTTCCTCCTCCTAGATGTCCACTGGTTTGACAACACCTTCCCGGAAATAGATCACAGAAGTAATTTAGTAGCTGTAAATTAAGAGGGTACTAAATGCCAAGTACCTTGCTAGTAATGTCCAAGAAAGATGACAGCTTCCTCTTTCACATCTGTTCAAGAGATCACTTTGAGAAGTGCAACCAGTCTGTGTGATCAGGCAGCTGAAAGTCTACTAACATAAAAATTACAACAAAAATTAATTGTGCTCTAGGCACAAATGAGATTCAATGGTGAGAAATTATAAGGAGACCCAGGCATAGTCAACACAACAAACAGATGGTTACCTAAAGGATGGGAGGGAGACACCACCTCCCAAGAGACATGCAGGTCCTTGCTCTGTGATTGCCTTAATAAGTCATAATATACCTTTGGCTTATGCTTATCAGACTTTGCATTATTTTCTTTTTCATAGAGATTTCTTTTTTTTTTTTTTCAGTCTTTTTGAGACAGGGTCTCCCTGTAGCCCCAGCTGACCTGGAATTTGCTATGTAGACCAGGCTGGCCTTGAACTCACCTGCCTCTGCCTCCTGAGTGCTGGGATTAAAGACCATGTCTGGTAGACTTTGCATTATTTTCTATAAATTCATAATGTCAAGCTTTTCTCTAGCCAATTCTTAAATAACTAATACTGGAACATAAGTAGAGAACTTGTAACTTCACAAACATTAATATGACTTTTCAAGTCTGATCCATACTTTCACTGTGTTAATCACTTGATTCTTTCACTAACCAGGATATTAGTAAGATAATGTTATGGACTGAATGTCTGATTATTTGACAAATTCGTATGTTTGAAGCCGCATTCCCCAGTGTAATAGTATCAGGAGATGGGCCGTACCAAAGTAATTGGGTTCAGACGAGGTTAAGGATGGAGGTCCTATCATGGAATCCTTGTAAAAGCTTCCTCTACCTGACATGCAAGAACACAGCGAGAAGGCTGCATCTGCAAACCAGGAAGGGGGCCCGAAACAAGAAGCCAACCTGTTGGTAGCTTGATCTGGAACCTTCAGACTCCTGACTGATGAGAAATATGTGTGCTCTTAGTTAAGTTAAAGTTACCATTAAGTCAATGCCATTCTGTTACAGGCACGCAAACCAACTAAAACAATAAGCACATCACTTATATATTATTCTTCCAGCATACGGTTGAAGTGCGGCTCAAGGCATTACTCACAGGATCAAGCCCTGGGTCATGCTGCTCCAAGTTGGAAATAATCTATTATCTATACTAGTTAAATAAACTTTCAACTTGATACAAATGGCCTGCTTTCCTTTCATCCCTACCATAAGCAAATCATGTTTTATTACTTTTAAGATATATATTTAATTATGTGTCTGTGTGAGGGTATATGCACATGAGTGCAGGTATCCAAGGAAGCATTGGATCCCCTGGAGCTAGAGTTAGAGGTGGTTGTGAGCAGCCCCAGGTGGGTGCTGGGAATTGAACTTGGCAAGAACAGTATGCTGTCTTAACTGGTGATCCATCTCTCTAGCCTCATGTTTTATTACGTATTAAAAGTGGCTTGGTTTTGCAAGTTGTGTATCATGAAACATTTTGGGGCTATTCCAGAAGCTGTAAGAGAAGTATCTAGGTGCTGGAACACTTGGATGGTAAGCAGCACAAACCACAGCTGAAGTGCTGATGAAAATACCAAGTCATTTTAGCTTTCAACTGTGTTCTTAAAAGGCTTCTTTTAATGTAAATTTGAAATAGTTACATAGAACATTAGAACACTGTCACATTTTGGATACAATTTTATATAAATGTAAATTATTTGTTAGGAGAAAAATTAGGCTTGACTTTTTGTGGCCTTGACCAGGACTTTGGATACACAATCTTCCTATACAATATGATTTTTATATGAAAGGAATGCTGTTTATAGAAGATGAGCATGAAGGGCATCATGAGAACAGATTCAGAGAATGAGACCCATGAGATTATGGGTCAGGGAGAGACAGTTAACAAAATAATAAGACATGGCATCAAAACATTATATGATATTACAGAGCCTGTGTGTCTCCCTGAAACAGAGAAACCCTGGCTATCTCTAGCCAGGTCAGAGCTGTCATGGAAATGCCTAGATTAGGACTCAGTCTGTAGAGTCATTAATAGCTCAGAGGAAATAAAGTAAAGGCTAAGCACAAAATGAAGATGATGCAACAGCTGAAGTCTAAGCTCACTGATAATGACAGAGAAAGTTTTGTGCATAAGGAACTACAAAGTCTTAGAAATTTAACTGGTAGATAAGTAGAATAAAAGAAATGTCAAGAAAGATTCAAACTCAAAAGATTGGAGTATTCCATCCCAACAGGACCATTTAGAATATTTTGTTTCTTAAAGCAAGGAAAATGAATTGCTGTAATTTTGAATAAAATTTTTGGAGACCTGAAAGAATGCTCCACTGGCTGCTGGAGATAACACAAAATGAAAGTAATTAAGAGACCATTAAGAGCTATTGCATTGTGATTCTCCAAGTAATAGCAGCTGTACCTCAGTCAAAGGTTGAGGAGCCAAATGTGGTGAGAGGCTAAGTTTTTCAAATAGCATAATACACAGACCACCGGTTGCTTAACCCCAACAATGACCTCTGAGCACTGGGTCATTATCAGCCCATTAATAAACCTTCAGTGTCACAGACACATGCTCACCACAGTGAGGGATAAATAATAACTTCAGAGGCCTCACATCACCCGGTTCAAGTTTTGCTAAGAAATGAAGTATAGTGATGGGATGGCAGAAAAAGAACTGTTGGCTTATATTTAAAGTGATGAGAGTTACTGAAAAAAAGGAAAGAAAGGGAGTTCAAGGATTAACCCATGGGGGATAACCAGGGGTAAAGTGAACTAGCCATGGGAGATAACCAGCGGTACAGTGAACTAACCTATGGAGGATAACCAGTGGTACAGTGAACTAACCTATGGAGGATAACCAGCGGTATAGTAGACTAACCATGGGAGATAACCAGTGGTCCAGTGGTACAGTAGACTAACTGTGGGAGATAACCAGCGGTACAGTGGACTAACCTATGGAGGATAACCAGTGGTACAGTAGACTAACTGTGGGAGATAACCAGCGGTACAGTGGACTAACCTATGGAGGATAACCAGTGGTACAGTAGACTAACTGTGGGAGATAACCAGCGGTACAGTGGACTAACCTATGGAGGATAACCAGTGGTACAGTAGACTAACTGTGGGAGATAACCAGCGGTACAGTGGACTAACCTATGGAGGATAACCAGTGGTACAGTAGACTAACTGTGGGAGATAACCAGCGGTACAGTGGACTAACCTATGGAGGATAACCAGTGGTACAGTAGACTAACTGTGGGAGATAACCAGCGGTACAGTGGACTAACCTATGGAGGATAACCAGTGGTACAGTAGACTAACTGTGGGAGATAACCAGCGGTACAGTGGACTAACCTATGGAGGATAACCAGTGGTACAGTAGACTAACTGTGGGAGATAACCAGCGGTACAGTGGACTAACCTATGGAGGATAACCAGTGGTACAGTAGACTAACTGTGGGAGATAACCAGCGGTACAGTGGACTAACCTATGGAGGATAACCAGTGGTACAGTAGACTAACTGTGGGAGATAACCAGCGGTACAGTGGACTAACCTATGGAGGATAACCAGTGGTACAGTAGACTAACTGTGGGAGATAACCAGTGGTACAGTGGACTAACCTATGGAGGATAACCAGTGGTACAGTAGACTAACTGTGGGAGATAACCAGTGGTACAGTGGACTAACCTATGGAGGATAACCAGTGGTACAGTAGACTAACTGTGGGAGATAACCAGCGGTACAGTGGACTAACCTATGGAGGATAACCAGTGGTACAGTAGACTAACTGTGGGAGATAACCAGCGGTACAGTGGACTAACCTATGGAGGATAACCAGTGGTACAGCTAACTGTGGGAGATAACCAGCGGTACTGTGGACTAACCTATGGAGGATAACCAGTGGTACAGAGGACTAACCCATGCGGGGTAAGCAGCAGTACACTGAGGGACCCAAGAAAGGAAAGCAGACAGCTGAGCCCAAGAAGCAGCCCAAGAGCACCCAACAAATGGTACCATGGCAGAACAAGGCAGAGACAGAGGAAAGATGGAGTACCTGGTCGTATCTAAACATAAATGCAGGAAATTGGCAGCTAACTAAGAAGCTTCGACTCCATCTTGGGTTCTCATATACATATTGAGGATAATAAAATACTCAGGAATACTCATCAAGGTTAACAACATTTTGAGTCTCATGTGTCTGTTGCTTATAATAGTCTGAAGTTCAGTTTTTTTCCAGATGGTTCTCATATTGGTCTATATTAATCTTGGTCCAAAAATATTCTATATAGAAATACATTTTCTACTTCTTGTTTTATTTTAATATTTATCCTGTCTTGGATTTTGAGTTCTATGTAATTTAACTTTAATGTATTGTTTTTAGGAGGAGTCCAGAGACATTTTTGCACCAAACATTACATCTGCTCATACTTTATTTTTCAAAGATGAGGTGGAGTCTCTTTTCATTCTTGGGGGAAAATTAGTATTGATTTTAAATCAGCATCTCTCAATCAAGGGTGATTTTTGCCTCCAAAAAATAATTGACAGGTTACTGAGACCGGGTATGAGAAGGGTGGGTACTCTACTACTATCTGGTGGATGGAGGTTATAAACACCATTATTCATATAAAACAGCCCATGCAACAAAATCCAACCTGACCCAAAACATCACTAGTGCAACACTGAGAAGCCTTGCTTACACATTGTGACCCTATGTGGTGGTACATGCCTTAGTCTCAGGAGGCAGAGGTATGAAGATCTCTGTGATATTGAGGCCACTGGTCTACATAAATGAGTTCCAGGCCAGCCTGGTCTACACAGTGAGTTCCAAGCCAGCTGGGGTTACAGGGAGACTCTGTCTCAACAAACAAACAAACAAACAAACAAACAAGCAAACAAAATCCAAACCTACAATTATACATTGAGGCATTTAGAAGTTCTGCACTGCTCATGTCACAAAATAAGTATTTAACTGGATACAAAACTTAATGTAACATTAACTAAACAGTAAAAGGAAAGCAACTTTCAAGGAAAAAAAAAGAGTTGGTTAATTATTAACAATGAAACTAAAAATTCAGTGTGACTCAAATGTATTTTTCTTCTAAATTATTCCCTTCTTAACACTCATTAAATATAGTCTAGTATCAAAAAATATCACAAAATAAAATGAATCTTAAAAACACTGTTTCATTATGTCATGCATTATTAAGTAATGTATTGGCCAGATTATGAAATAGGAAATATATCCAAAGTCACATTTTCTTTAAAAAAATTAAGCATACAGAAATCTTAAAAATGAAGGCTACCCATAGTTTAAAAGAAGAGAGGGAAGATTAGGTGAGTTTGAAATGATTTTAATAGTATCTATTTAAAACTCACATCTAACATGGCCTTAAAAATCTCGTACTCTACATAAATAGCATCCTTCGTTGTTCTAGAATTTTAACCTGTGTTGGAGTAGAAAGCACTAAAAATTACCTTCCCTGTTTCTTGTGTGTAACCCTTTCCATTACCAATGCCCAGGAAGTCCTCATAGCTTACCTAGAACCATTCATTCCTTCAATATGCATTCTTGGTTCTTTGGTTCTTCAATTTAAACAGAAATAGTAACATTTTTTTAAAAAATTGGGGCTGGAGCAATTGCTCAGCAGTTAAGAGCACTGGCTGCTCTTGCAGAGGACCCAGATTCAATTCCTAGCACCCACATGGTGGCTAATAACTATCTGTACCTCCATTTCCAGGGGAATCTGATGCCCTCTTCTGACCTCTGCAGCCATTGCACAACACAGGTGCACTTACATACATGCAGGCAATGCACACACACATAAAATAAAAATAATAAATAAAATATTTTAAAAATTAAACACAGTTAACCAGAAGGACTGACACCTCAAGCGTTCCTTTTTTTTTTTCTATTACGTTTATCTTGCCAAAGGGCATCAGGTTGGGTAGTGACTAGAGTATTATCTGCAATCACAGGCATTCTTTGTGCAAAGCAAAGCTTTGCTTCCTCCCTCCCTCCCTCCCTCCCCACCTCCCTGTGTTTTGAGACAGAATATTGTTGTATAGCCCAGACCGGCCCAAACTTGTCATCACATCCTCTTGCTTTAGGCTCCCACCTGTTAGGAATACATATACACCATCACGCAGAGGTTCCTAAGCTAAATTTTCATTCACTAGAGTCAACTAGAACAGGAAATAACAATTCTAGAAGACCACAATGACTTGCAAACCCAGGCATGAGGTAAGCATCAGCAAAGGAGGAGGGCAAGCCTCATCACCCCCTCCAGAGACTCTCATCCCCAGCAGTATCAAGTCAGAAATTGCTTGCCTATGTCATTTGTCACTTAAGTGCCTAAAGAAGAGTGTAGACAGGAGTCATGTTGCTCAGAATGGCCTGATGGTGTTGCCAGTGCCCCTACTCCTAGAAAAAACAGCCCAGCAGTAGAGTCCTCCCAAAGCACACATCTTCCAAAATGTAGAGGGAAGCCTGTGATTGGGAGATTACAAAAGGAACTAGTCTCCAAAGCAAGCCTGGTCCTGAGCATCCCCCCAAAAGAAAAACCTGAACTCCGTTCCACCTAAACTGTGAAACATCGGAACAGCAGAATGGTATGCAATCATAACCTGACACCACAGAGGAGCTCTTATTTTCTCCAAAATGGAAGCCCTGCTGCCCATCACCATCCACAGAGGTTTCTGTCCCTAGCATTCCCACTTCTCTAGTTGCAGTGTACTAAATAAACTTTTCTTTCTACTCTGATCTAAATGATGAATTATTTCACCAAACCCCTTACCTCCTCCAACACAAACCTCACCAAGGTCCATGACATTTTCAGAAAGCACTAAAAGGCTAAAATATTTTCATTTGAAAAAGATAGAGCTTGGGCATGGCCATGCCCATAATCCCAGCACTGTGGAGGCTCATGAGTTTGAGGCTAGCCTGGGCTATACTGTAGGGCTGTCTTGAAAGAATGAGAAAGGGGTGGGAAAGAGGGAAAGGGAAGGATGTTGTGGAAGAGAGAGGGAGAGGGGGGAATCCATGAACCTGGATTAGACAAAATCCTGAGCCTGCTGAGTTCCAGGTCCCAAAGTACCATTTTATCTTCATCCTCCCTCGCCTCCCTGTTTCCTGTGGGTTGAAGGAAAGACACAAGAAGCAAGAAGCAGATGGCCGTCCTTAGAAAAAGGCTGCAGTTGCCTCAGAAACCCACTCCTGATGAGTCAAAGTTATGGTTACAAGGGGTGGGCTCAGTTCACAAAAGCTGTTTCTTTAAATATCTTCTGTACATAAGAATCTGAAATCTCAGCTGAATTTTCCAACTACCTGCATGGTGTGATACAGCATACCCATGCATTACAAACTGGCATTTAGAGAGTCCTTACAGAAGGTAGTTTCAAGGTACAAGGAATCTATTTTTCATTTAACCAAAAAAAAACAACAACAACAACAAAAAAACCCATTGTATTTGAGGAGAAAAACACCAAGCCATCTCAACAGGACAGAACAGTGGCCTCTCACCATCTCTGGCCTTTGTGTCCAATCAGAGACTTTGAATCTGCATCACTGACCATAAAGGGTTAGAAAGTTCTCTGTTTCAGTTCATTGACAAATTCTACTCTGTAACTGTCCCTTGTGTAGAAGTCTCTGTAATAACACTTCTATGATTAAAGATTCTGTTGGGTCCCATGTTGGTTCATCTCTAGTATCTAGAGAGGGTAGACTGCTGGCTTCTCACAAAGTAACACTTGAGCTCTGCCTATGGAACAAACAGTGACTGTCACTTGCACAGATGATGATTAAAATTTATATGGTGTCATTAAAATGTTTGTTGGCTCAAATGTCTACTGATACTATCATCAGAGCACAGGGACTTGATGCTTTTGGACGAGTGTTCTTCAGAGGCCCATGTGCTGAAGGTCTAGTCCTCAGAGTAGCAGTTAGCACACTATTGAGGTACCCTATGCTATGTCAGGATGGTGAATGTCCCTCAAGCCTCCTGAGGGAAACGTTTAGAATGTCAGGAGATGGGATAAGGTCTTTAGCTTGTTGAGCGTGACTGCAAAGGGAACTGGAGAACCTCAGCCTCTTTTGCTCTACCACATATCTCCATCATGGCATGCTGCCTTGCCAGCATGTCCCATTGATCATGAACTGAAACCGCCCAAACTGCAAACCCAAATATGACCTTTCTCTTAATAAATTAACTATTTCAGGTATTTTGTTATAGTAATGAAAGCTGACTAACAGGCCCATTTTATATTTTTTATTCTATTTGTCTTTGTCAACCCTATGCTAGCCTTCTCTTCTAGGTAGTACACCATGCATCCTGAGCTACTAAAGCTTTCTGGATTTGCTATGACTATAATTATTGTTGGTAACATTCAGAATATTGAGAGTAAGCTACACGAAATACTATGCAGTGACTTAAGGGCTTGATTTGTGATATATAAAATTAGTATTAATCACAGCAAGCGTGAACACCCATAAGAACTCCATGGGGGAAGCTTTAAAGATGATTACTAACAAATGGCCTCTCTTCCATCCACTTCAGAACTGGCTTCCAGCTCTTATTTCTGGTAGTAATCTTTACCTTTACTAAAGCAGTTTTCCTGGTAGTAATCTTTGTCTTTACTAAAGCAGTTTTCAGAATATGCACATAATTTAAGAAAGCAACCTCTGTATTATATAATTCCGGAAACTACCACAGTGTTTTGTTAAGAGATATTATATCTGGGAAAAATGCTGGGATTGGAGTCTAAAAAATCCTCTTTGTTTTGCATCATTTGAGTGTCCACAATGTAAATGCATTTTATTTATTTTTAAGTATTTCATTTATTATTTTTATTTTACGTGTATGAGTGTTTTGCCTGCATGTAAGTGCACCCATGTTAAACAATGCCTGCAGAGATTAGAAGAGGGCATCAGATCCCCTGAACTGGAGTTATGGATGGTTGTTAGCCACCATGTGGATACTGGGAATTGAACCCAGGTCCTCTGTAAGAGCAGCCAGTGCTCTTAACCACTGAGCCATTTCTCCAGACCTGTAAATGCATTTTAAATATGAAAAGAAGGAAGGGAGGGAGGGAGGGAGGGAAGGGAAGGAGGAAAGAAGGCATAATATGGGAAAAAACAATCAGGACACAATGTGTGGTTTTCTTTTTTTTCCTCTTTGCTTAACTGAAGAATCAAGCCTATCTTTGGAAATGATCACACATATATGGTGGGAAAAGACCTTCAGGAGTCATGGATATGTAGGGGGACAGCTAAGTGCTATATTCTGGAATAGGGCATTGGTGATTAGTGGGAGTGAGCTAACTCACAAATTAATTAAAGGTTTTCCACATGAAAAGTAGCTCTGAAGATGGTTTATTTTGAGGGAAACATCCTTTTTCTTATGTTTTTAAACTTGTGGATAAAATTGTAGATATTTATTGAGTGCAACATGTTTCTTTGAAGTAAAATATGCATGGTGGAATAGCTAAATCTTGATAATTAGCAATGACATACATTTATATAATATATATATTATAAGGCAGAGAGAGAGAGCATGTAACACCATTCAGTCATTAAAAATAATGGGCAACATGGACCAATCTGCAGGAGTCATGCTAAGTGAAACAAGCTGAACAGAAAGACAAATGTCACATGAACATACACAGAATTTGAAAATAAAACGATGTCATAGAAGTAGGGAGTAGAATGGTGGTCACCAGAGGCTGGGTGGATGGGGGCCAAGAGGGCTGGGGAAAAGTGGACTAAGGACACCTAAGTGTACTGAGACAGGAAGCCTAAGTCCAGAGCTGTAACATGCAGCACAGTGACCACAGTTGGTCACGAGTTGATGGTGAGTGTTCAGGGTTCTCACAACTAAACAAACAAACAAACCCGCTTTCTACTTAGCGAAGAGTTTCTGAGGGCTGGGCTTGAGTTCAGGGAGGGTTCAAAGACACAATGATGGGCTCTTCTATTGGGGAACAGGTGGGCTGGCCACTGTTACCCTACTGGAGAGGAAGTTGGCTTCCAGTATAAAGGTGGTTTCTGTACTTTGCTGTTATATAAAGGCATTCTGGAAAACTTGGTTAAACACTACCACCGGCCTCAGCCATGCTGTAGAAATAGCTCAGGTTCTCCTCCATATTGGGCAGAGTGGTGTAGGGTGGAGAACTGTATCCTGAGAATGCAGACTGTAAGACATCATATGTGCCTTGCAGTGGAGCAACAGTATCATGTGCCAAAGCCAGCTGTGATGGCTAATCTTGGTTGCCAAAAGGACACACCTGGGAAGAGGGAACCTCAATTAAGAGATTTCTCCATCAGATTGGCCTATGGGCATGTCTGTGGGACATTTTCTTGCTAATTGATGTAGGAGATCCCAGTCCACCATGGGCAGTGACATCCCTGGGCAGGTGGGCCTGGGCTGTATAAGAACAGTAGCTGAGCAAACCAGGGGGAAACAAGTCAGTAAGCAATGTTCCTCTATGGTCTTTACTTCAGTTCCTGCCTCCAGGTTCCTCCTTGAGCTCCTGCCCTGGCTTCTCTTGATGATGGACTTTAACCTGTGAGATGTAATAAACCCTTTCCTCCACAAGGTGCTTTAGGTCAGAGAGCTTTATCACAGTAACAGAAAAGCACAGTAGAACAGCAGCTAAGGCGATGATGACATCTTGGTGCCTCTCTAGGACACCTGAGGTACACGGAAGTTCCTGAGGTAGGAAGAGATTCAGGGAGGAGGGCAACCTTAACAATGGTGCTAGGAAAAGATCTGTCTTATTTAATATGACAAGCCAAACTGTTTTATTCAATTGTGAATAAACCCCAGTGACAATAGCATTTCCATTTCTGCTTTGGAGCTCATAATAACTTGGGAACATTAACTCTTCTTAGCTTAACTTCCTAGAACAACTCCTTCCTCAGGGCATCCTTTCCCACTTCTAACCTCTATTTCAGTGATCCTAACAATTCTCACGCTCTCTCTGTAAAAATCTGAATATCAATAGCTAACAAAATGAATAAAATTTCATCCTCTATCTTTGTTTAAAAAAACTCTTTTGATCTATTTACTTACTATTATTACCATTATACAAGCAAGTTGAAAGAAAAAAATCAGAAAGCGATTGAAAATTGCCCTCACCAGAATGATTAATAGGTATCAGGACCAAGTTTGATATTTTTTCCTAGTATCTTCAATGAGTCTGACTCAAGACCCCCTTTAAATCACCCTTTTTCTGTGAAATCTCATATCTTTATGAATCAGCATGCAGGTGTGCCCCTGCTGGATTAGAACATCTCCCATTCTAAACAGCTGAGCAGCCCAGGAGAGACAGGCCCAAAAGCCTGGGGACCAACTGCTATAAGCCCAGCTTAGAAACACAGGCTTTTCCCCACAAAGAGCTTTGTGCAGTTACTGTAGCTCAAGTTTGGAACCAGGGTATGAGTTTCCTGTCTCACCTGGATACCCTTCTGCTCTGTGGAATAATGTCCTGACGCTTCCCCATGAGGCCGGCTTCCAATCGCAGCCCCCGCCTGCCCCAGTGCAGAAGGTCCCTGCTCACTTAGTGTTTCCTCATTCTCTTTTTGCCACTTATGTTGCCTGGCAAAAGCATCTTCTTTTTTCCTTTTTTCTTATTTGTACAATGAAAACGTACAACCGGCATCTTTGAGTGTTTAATTTCCACTACCCTCCTGCTGTTTCTGAAGTGCTGACTTATCTCACACCAAGCACACTTAGCCCAAGCTGAAGTTTTCTACTTTCTTACATGTCAAATACAAAGCAGACAAATTTTGTTTCTTCTAGTACAAGATGATGCCATTAAAAGTGGGTGGGAAGGTTGGTGGCACTTTGATCTCTGTGTGGCCATACAGGGAATCTAAGCTTTTTGCTCTGCTGGTGACAAGTCATTACTTGAAGTCAACTGGGGAGAATTAACCAGTGTTAATAACCCAGATGTGTGTTTTCCATTACTTCAGTCCTAAAGTGCACCCCCTGCTTGGTGAGAACAAGCATTAAGTGGATAACCATGACTATTTTAGAGATGTAATTCACTTTACCTTTATAAAATGTGAAGTTTTCTACAATATACTCTAAAATGACCTTATTTAAGTACTGGGCACCATAATGGTTGTGGGTTTACTAATGTGGCTCAGGAAAGATTTCAGCACTATGGTCTAGCGAAGCATAAAGACCAAAAGAAGAGCTGACAAGATGACTCAGCAGGTAAAGGTGCTTGCTACCAAACCTACCTACCTGAGTTCAGTCCCAGGGACTCATATAGTAAAAGGCCAGAATTGACTCCTGCAAGTTGCCCTCTGACTTCCATCTCTTCATGTCCAACCCTCATAATAGCTTTAATCTTAAAAAATAAAAACTACCTTGGAAAAACTAATTATTAAATTTTAACTTTATTTACATAAGTGCAAGAAACACTTTAATCCATTTTATGTTGAGTGACCTTATCATCATTTTATATTCTGCTCCTTTTTAAAGTCCTATAATTAATAGTTATAAAAATTAGCAATATATGGCTTAGAATGAAACCTAATAAAGTTATATAATGGTCAAGACTATGAACTATCTGCTCTTAGTGTTTTGCTGAGTGAAAAAAATCAAGAGAAAAATTTAGTCTTTCTTGATTCAATTCTTTATAAGGAAAAAGTTGGTTTTTTTAATTTTTTTAAGGAAAAAGTTTTTAAGCACAACTATGCATTCAGTTTGTAAGAGATATTAAAGTTAATGTCATTACTGCATGCATAGTTGTTGCTTAAAACCTTTTTGCTCATAAAGGAATTGATTCTGGAGCTACAGAGTGTATATCAAGCAGCCATATGTGACAGTTAATGGATTCAAGAGAGACACTGTATTTTTCTCCAGGGGATCTGATACCCTCTGGCCTCTGAAGGCAACCACACACTGGTGTACACACAAACACACACAGAAGCACTCACACAGGCACACACAGAGGCGCGTGCACATGCTCACACAGAGGCATGTGTGCACTCGCACACGTGCACACACGCACTCTCTCGCTCTCTCTCTCTCTGTGTACACACAAACACACACAGAAGCACTCACACAGGCACACACAGAGGCGCATGCACATGCTCAGAGGCATGTGTGCACTAGCACACGTGCACACACGCACTCTCTCTCGCTCTCTCTCTCTCTCTCTCTCACACACACACACACACCACATACACATAAATAAAAATAAAATAAACTGGGTGTAGAGGTGCACATCTTTAGTCCCCACACTTGGGAGGCAGAGGCAGGTGGATCTCTGTGAGATTGAGGCCAGCCTGGTCTACACAGTGAGTTCCTAGCCAGCCGGGCTACAGGGAGATCCTGTCTCAAAAAGACCAAAAAATAAATAAAAATAAAATAAATCTTCAAAAAATAAAATAAGGTTGGGTCTGGCAGCACATTCCTTTAATTCCAGCATTAGGGAGGGAGAGGCAGGTGGATCTCTATGAGATCAAGGCCAGCCTGGTCTACACAGTGAGTTCCAGGCCAGCTGGGGCTACAAGGAGACCCTATCTCAAAAGAAAAAAAAATAGTAAAATAAAATAAGGGGGATGGCTCCTGAGAAAGGACTCCCCAGGCTGACCTCTGGCCTCCGCATACATGTATACCCACACACTCATAAACATGCACACAAAAACCTGCACATGCACACATAAGCAAAATAATTTTAAAAAAATTTTAAGAGTCTGACATAGTAAAAGAAAGAAAACCCATACTCAAGTTATCAGAACCATGTCTCTATGAACAAGAAGTGCTTTGTCAAGATCTAGAACTTTCTTTTGATCATCAAAATCATGAATGAACACAGATGGCTGAATTTTCCCTTGTCTTTCCTGGGCTGTCTCCTGGTTGCTTTAATCTTCAAATGCAAAGAAATTGAAGGTGATCTAAAGTTAGATTTATGCCACATGATGAGCAAGTGTCAAGGGCATAGGAATTCTCTCCCAAAGGCTAAGAGAATCAGGGAGTGAACACTTAGAAGAGCATAACAGAAAACTTACAAGCCACATCTCTTGGGAAAGGTAACTTTCCTGGGCATAGTGGCCATAGAGAATGACTCCCCAAATTTAAGAGCCACTGTAGTAGGTAAAAAAAAGAAAATCTCAGTGAAAGATTCACGGTTTTGCCCTGTTTGGTGGTGGTTGTAGGAAGTAATGTCCTCCAGGCTTGACATTTCCATTGACCACCAGGGAGCAGATTGCTGTGGTGACCCACAAAACAACTCAGCCTGTAGTCATGGGAACCGTGTAAGCAGAACAGTACAGTTTTAGCTAGGTCTATGGTAATGGTGTGTTGACACTACCTAGTAGAAGGAGAGGTGGAAGGGTCTTCAGACCCTCAGCTGGGATTCCAGTTGGCACTCCCTGCTCCCCTTGTAGTCTTGGAGGAGGGACTACAGTGTATAGGAGGTGGAAGGTTAACAGAAGGCAGGACTCTGTGATGCAGCTTCCCTGAGGTCTTCACCAATGATGGAGAAGGACTTTTCAATGATACATCTTTTTCTTACCCAAGCCCAGTGAATTCATTGGCTCATAAAGCTGGACTTGGGAAGAATAGCTTCTTTGGTCTGCCATTGGTGTGCTAGCTTGTTCATGTCTCCCAAGAAAAATAACACAACAGTGGTTCATCCCTGTAATTCAAGCAATCAGTCTGTGGTAGGAGGATTACAAGTTCAACCCCAGGATGGGCTGTATATGAAGACCTTGTCTTTTAAAAAATAGGAGTAGGCTGGAGAAACAGTTCCGTGGATAAAGTGCTCACTGCACATGTGAGAGAACGTGAGTTCTTAAGTTCAGATCCCCAGCACCCATGTAAAAGCTGGTATAGTGGTGCTTGCCTACAGTCCCAGTGCTGGTAGAGGGTAGAGAAAGGTGGATCCTGGGGGCTTGCTGGCCAGCTAGCCTAGATGAAACAGCAAGCTCCAGGTGTGGTGAATGTTCCTGTCTCAAAAATTAAGGTAAAGCGAGATAGAGGAAGACACCAAAAATTGACCTCTGGTCCTCACATGTGCACCCACAGGAGAACATGCCCCCCACCACCACATAGATGTACTCACACATACACCACACATGCACATATAGACACACAAATCTACATACGCACACACCTACACATACCCATACAAACAAAACAAAAAGAAATACACATAAATTTGATTTAATTATTAGAATAAATCAGTGTTTTGTATTTATTTTATTTTGTTACTATTTATTGTCAGTTTTCCTGACATTATAATAAACTCATATAATAAATAAGCTAAATAAATTAAAGGTTGCCCAAGTAGAAGGTAATAACTATAAGCCAGTTCTGCTGGCTTTGAGATCAGTCTTCTGCACATGATTCTCCCACATGTACCTAACTTCCCTATCACCAAAAATCCTGTAGTTCTTAGAAGAAAATGAGAAAGTGAAAAATACCAGGAACACAATCTCAATGCCTCCCAGCCACAGATGTGAGCCTAGCAATGAACCTGGGGCTTTAGCTCTCAGCCAGAAGCTGGCTTCTTTCCCCACTTGAGAATCCTCACAGGGGAGACAAACTTTTGTTTGGGGCTTAGAGATGGCTTTGGACAACAAGGAAAAAGAAATGATTCACTGAGTATACAAACATATCTGTAATTCAAAAGCCAAGCACCCAGCTACAGCTGTGCTTATGCAGAAGGACACAGGAAAGTTCTCCTTCCTTGTGAAGAGAGGAATTATTAATAAAAAGAAATCTTGAATAGCAATGATGAAACAGCCACTGGGAAAATCACCCTCAAGAGGGGAAAAGAGAGATTATGAAATAATTGGGTCTTGTTCAAGAAGCAGGCAAAGCACATGGAGTTCATATTCCAATTATATAAAGGCAGAAAGAGATAGAGCTTGCAACATGTTGAAATCGTCTGAACCAGAATCTGCTTATGGATGGCATTTTGCACAGTTACAACAAAAGCATCATCAAGTAGGGTGCAGAGAAGGCAGAGTAAAGAATAGACTTTGGGGATCACTGCCAGGGCACCAAAGGACAGCAGTCAGGATTCTATTCTACTATGAATGTGAAGTGTCTTTCCTCTTAGATACATAAGTTTGAAATTAACTCAGAAATGTCATAGGTCCAAAGATAATAAGAGGTTCATAGTGCTCAATCTGGCTTCATGACCTTCCCTGCAATGTAACTTATAAATCATCCAGTTGGGTTGACCTAGTGCTACTCAAGTTTCCCTGCTGAAGGTGCCACAGTGAAGGGTAAAGGAAATGGATTTCATGAATCCAAAAATTATGCAAATGACCTTTAAGGTAATAAGAAAAGTTGCAAATAGAAAAATGAGGCCATGTTTAGTGTTTTATTGTCAACCTGACACCAACTAGAGTCATGGGAAGCGAGAACCTCAGCTGAAGAATTTCCTCCATCAGATTGGCCTGTGGGCATGTCTGTGGGGCAGTTTTTTAATTGCTAATTCATGTAGGAGAGCCCAGCCCACTGTGGGTGGTGCCATCCCTAGGCAGGTAGGTCTGGGCTTGTTGGGTAGGAGTTCTCAGAAAAGCTGGAACTGAACAGGGGCCGGTCTAGAGTCCTATGCTGAGTGACTCAGTGCACTGGAAAAAAAAGGGAGGAGCCATCGCCATTTTTGGAAACAGAGCAGTGGACTACCAGAAGACAGTGGGGGGCAGGGGGAGGGAGCTGGTGGAGACCACTGCACAGGCACAATTTTCAAATATGGGAAAGAAAAAGCCTATGAGAATTCATGCCTTTTTAAGTCACCTCCTCCCAGATGTCATAAACTATGCAAAACCCAAATAGAAGGTATTCTGCCAGTTTTGTTAGGCCTGGAACTTCAGAGGGCACAGGCACATGGGGCTCACAAGAAGGGGGAAGGGAACTTGGCAAAACACAGCTGTATAAAGAAGGTAGCCGAGCAAGCCAGAGAGAGCTAGCAAGCAGCATTCATTCATAGTTTCTGCTTCAATTTCTTCTTGAGTTCCTGCCCTGACTTCCCTCAAAGATGGGTTGTGATGTGGAAGGATAAGCCAAATGAACCCCGAAGTTGATTTCTGTCATGCTATTTACCACCATAACAGAAAGAAGAGTACAGACCAACATCTGACAGCTGAGGGGACTGAAAAGCTGATCAGTGGCTTCTGAGCTGGAAGTGAGAGTGGGGACTGGCTGGGCATAGGAGAACTTTCTGACAGCAAGTGTTCTAGCTCTACAGCACATGCAGGGTGGTTGCATTGAAGAGAGGGCATAGAGAGGACTAAAGACAGAAAAGTTCAGAGGACATGGAGGGGGAGGGTTATCCCAGAATCAAGACATGGAGGGGGAGGGTTATCACCAGAATCAAGAACTGACTACCAGTACTTTCTGTGAAGGTTTTCTACGTAGAGACAATATTTCTTTTATGCTGACGTATTTCAAATAAGAATATTAAAATGTTAAAATAGCAATGAATCTTAAGATGTAAGAAGACATGACTTTCAAGTATGGTCTTTATTCTTTTCTCACTGCAAACCTGCAATTCTCCAGAAGCCCCATTTACAGTATAAGACATGTCTTCACCTCCTTGTATAGATCCTGTGAGCTTTATTTGCATCACCAGTTTATGATCCTGAAGCCACCCTATAATCTCATTTACAAAAAGAGGTAAGGAGAATAAAATGAGGAGAATCCTTTAAAGACTTTAGGCAATGCAATTCTAAAAGCTTTCAAAATTCTATATGCAAATACTGCTAAGACATTTAAATGTGACTTTCTCTTGAGACGTCCAAACCCACACTTGGGTATGTCTTATTCTTGCCCTGAATGTCTTTCTCTTAAGCCCCATGCTTAAATCCATGCTAAAGTCTCTTCCTAATACACTCTAATCTGCCTCATTTTGGCTCTTCCTGAAATTGTTTTCTGTGGCTAAGCCATGAATACTGGCTTTACCTGAGTGGAAATTTCTGGAAATAACTCCTCAGGTTGCTGCTGCTGGGGGCTGTATGGAGCTATGTCTCTGGCCCATATTCACTGTTGCTGACAGTATGACTTTGAATTTTTTAAGATCATTGATGAGACAACTATGAAGCATAAACTTTATGGTATATAAATTATAGCTTAATAAAACTGTAATCAGCCTCTAAACAATTTAAAGTTGCCGTGTTTTAAATTCAACGTCATTCCATTTACATAAAATGGCCATATTTCTAGGAGACAACTTACATTTTAAATGTCCTTTAAAAATGTACTTTTTCCATCATTGGGAACGTAAATTTTTACAATAATCTACAAAAAGATCCTTAAGTTTTTTTTTAATTACTCCAAATGGATTAATTTCATAAACAATAACAACCCCAAAGATGGCCGAAATAGCAAGAAGTACTTAGAAGAACTTTTCCAAAGGCACTTCAGCTATTTTGGCAAGTAATATGTTTATGTTAACATGCTTAAATCCAAAAAGATCACCAGAATTTGATTATTTCAGAAAAAAAAACGAGCTTATTTTAAAACTTCAATAGGCAAAGTTGTAAAGCTTAGCAAGGAAATAAAAACAATCCCAGAAACAAATGAGTGCATATTAATTTTAGCGTGTTCAAGTACTTGGAAAACACGATCAAGCATCAAGTTTGGTACTCTGATTAAAAATGACAGTGTATCCCATCCAGGGCCAGTTACTTTGGTGCTGTTTCTCCATCTCTGAAATGTAGACAGAAGAGTCTACCACATAATGCTACTGATATGGTAAAAGCGAAATAGTGCTTGGTGTAGGGGAAGCATTCAGAAGATGCAGGTCCTGGTCTGTTCCTGTGTTTCACATGCTCCTTTCCTCCAAAGCCTCATTCCAAGTCCTTTACCTTCCTGGGAGGTCAGTTCCTCAGGCCTGTTCATGCCAACTGGACAAAATGTTTCCAGCTGTTGTATCAAAATGTCTTCCAACATTTGATTCATTCCACAGCTCATCCCTTGACATGGAGCTGGTCTAGATCCAGACTTTCTTCAGCTAATAGCAAACAGTACAGGACAAAGGCAGCACAAACAGCATTCACACAGTCAAAAGGCTTGTACTGACCCTTCCAAGTCAGAGAAGGGCAAGACCCACAGATCAATTAATTTGAATATATAATTTAACAAGTAAGACTTGGGTATTTTTTTCTCCTTAAAATACCTCATTTTGAGAACTTGAAAATAAAGTGTCCTTAATGTTGCTGATCTCAGAACGGACTCACATGTCCTCTGTTCTTTCCCTATTTCTCTTATTCCCCAGAATACATGTATGCAGTTGTAAAACTCCCGAAAGGCATGTTTTCATCTACCTTGATTATCTTAAAAAGTTTAAAAACTAATTTCCCTCTCACTTTGAATGATGTGAGGAAATGGTAACTTTACAGCTCTGATTGCTGACACACCTCCATGGGAGAGTGGAGGCACTGAAGGCCAGGTCACTTATGATCTGTTTAAATCATTTGAAATAGGCCACAAACTTTAACATAAGGATTAATTTTAATAAAAGCCATGTAATAGCACATTGGCACACAGAAGTAAACTTTTTATATTATTTGGATTCTGAATGTATTATAAGTACTAGTAATTAAACTTTGAGAGCAGGACACTCTTTTAGTTATTGAAATATGAAGGCAAAATGCCTAAAAGCACTCCAAGAGTTTCTGGGAAATACAAGAACATTCTCAAATAAGACTAATTATGCCAGTCATCCAGTACCTACAAGAATATATAAATGTGACAATCCGAGTTTCTCTCCCAACAATACCACTTACTCTTATGATTCTGTTGTGAGAACCCCTTCCTGGTCTTCCTCTTACCTACTAAAATGAAACAGATATTCCTAGCACCTGCACAGTGCCTGACATAGCACAGTCGATAGATGTTTCCTGACCTAACAAAGCTACAAGAACATGCATATTCTCGGTAAGAAAGGCATTTAGATGAAAAAAGTAAAGCCTCAGCTTCCTGATAGAATCCACGTGAAACTACTGATCCAGTTTGGCCAAACTAGAGTCATCTATAAATGTTCTGTTCACTTAAGACACTTGGTAACAGGTCTGTTGTATGGTTGCTATCAACAGTGAATGCTCTGTATGATAAAATAATGTATGAGATTTGGTTTCTTTCAGCTAAAAGCAAGTAGACAAAAGAACATGATCTGAGAGTCTCCCTTTTCTTGTACAGTTCATAACTGTCACTACATACATTAATAATTTAATAAAGGGATGCATTCTTTAAAGTAGCTAAATCTATCAATTTTACATGAAGTGTAAATCAAACAGAAAAGGATTTTTTTGCTCTAGAAGCAAATGAAATTAGTAAGAAACAACAGGACCATGCTCCCATGCCATTCCTGTCACAGGACACTAGCCCCAGAAAGGTAATGAGAAACGTGGAAGCCATTTCAGTTTTTCTGCGGCATAGCGCCAAGCGATGAGGAGAAATGAACACAGAGGCATTATTTTTGAACTTCCCATCCAAAGAACCCCTGTTGATTGGGTCATTGGATTTCTACATGTTTGACAGCTCTGTGTGTCCTAAACGGCATGGAGTCACTACCAGCCCACAGCTGCATTGAGTAGGGACAGCTCCTCAGTCTATTAACTTCCCAGGCAGCACCCTAAGAAAACCATTCTAGGCAGTTACTTCACACCTGTTTACTCTGTCCATTGTTTTCAACAGCCAAATCCGTGATCCACAAGACTCTTGGCACTGAATACCTAACCATGCTGGCTGGAAATTCTCTTCAAAGTTACTCCTCCACACGTTAAAAATGTCCCTGCATTCTGGGCATCTTCCATGTTGAGAATTTTCTCATGTGTAAGGACTACACCTGGCAACAATTCAGGATCTAAAATCAGCCCTCATGCACAGCTTTACTGATTTTCAATCATCCCCAGTGAAGACTTCTAGAAGATTCATGAGGAAAATATTCAATTTGCTTATGGTATAGAGAGGAGTCCACCGCATCTAGCAGCATGCATATGGACCACCATGTAGGGGTCAGCATTTCCACAGTGCGTGCTTCCCTTCCCCTGCATCTCTCAACCTCCACTTATTTTCCATGCAGGAAACCATCCATCTTCCACTGAGACTAGATTTCAATGGGAACACATTTCATCCTAATGGACTGGCTTCCTTCCAGAACGTTGCTGCTGGCAATCATATCCTGCCATCTGATGCTAACATTGGCACTGAGAGAATGTTGATGAAATTGCTAAATCAGCTAAAATGAATGTTTCTGTCCATCTACCATGCAGTAGCCAGGATTTTACCATCTTAAAATCTTTTGACTCCCAAGTTCTATTCACACTGTTTTGTCTCCTGAGCTATGGTTCTCAAGGTTTCATGTAACTATGGATCACTGACAATCTTGTTGAAATGTCCACCCTCATTCAGTGGATTTGGATGGAGAAAGAGCCTGCATTTCAACCTGATGCTGGTGGTATTGCTGCTGTGGTCTCCAGACACTTGTGTTAGCAAGGTTTTGTTGTTGTTAAATATTTTATCATTATTTTTAGTTTTTGTGTATGAGTATATTGCCTTCATGTAGCTAAGTATACCTGTGTCATGCAATGCCCATGTAGGTCAGAAGAGGGCATCTGATTCCCCTGGAGCTGGAGTTAAGGATGGTTGTTTGCTCCAATGTGGGTCCTGAGAATCAAACCTGGGTCCTCTGTAAGAGCAGCCAATGCTCTTAACCACGGAGCCACCACTCCAGTCCCTTTAGCAAGGTTTCAAAACATAAGGATTAAACATGTTTTAAGTATATAGAATTCATATCAGTTTGTGTTTCTATTACATGAGTAGCTACAAATTCCTACACTACTACTCCAAAAAGCCTCAAAAATAAAACATTTAGGAGCTTGGTTAAGTTATACCCCACGTGGTACAGGACTTGCCTAGCATACATAGGCCCTGTATTCTATATCCAGCCTCACAAAGAAAAGACAGAAGTAAAATGGCTAGCCTATATTTTTAAAGTAATGGTTACCTTGAGTTACTTTCTTGCTGAAATAATTCTTTAAAAATAAAATACAACTTCATCTTAACAGCATGCCAAGAAATGCCATGAAGCAAATACGGGCTCCTAAGAATGAAGGAGGCTGAGAATGTAGGAGTCAGCAGAGCACTGTCTTATTTCTCCAGGTTTTCTTGTCTTACACAGGTGCACAAATGGTTATTTCACAAAGCAGAAGTGATGATGCATTAAAGGAAGGTGACTCTGTGTGTGTGTGTGTGTGTGTGTGTGTGTGTATGTGTGTGTGTGTTTCCTTAGGGAGACACTCATAAAAAATCCTGGTAACTGTGCACTATTGACCTAAGAGCTTATGATATCTGGCATTTACAGAACAAGACTAGACTTATTTAATCAGACAGGGTTTGAAAACTGTGAATTTGTTTTCTCAGGTTTTTAACAGAGAAGATGAATTCGGAGATACCTTTAACCTCCAATCACTGATTATAGATGCTGCTCAATTGACAAGGAGGTTACATCTGAAAAGCCATCATTAAATTGAAAATATTCCAAGTTCACAATGCATTCAATCCATCTAATCCTTGTTTAGAAACACAATCCAGTGTTGAGTCCTTTGTGTCCTATTGTGAGCACATGGCTGAGAGGGAGCTTCAGGCACAGTCACTGCCCTACATCACCAGAGAGGTTCAGACTGCACGTGTCCAACCCAGAAGCAGATCCAAGCTCAAATCTCAAAGTACAGTTCCTACTGAATGGATATCACTTTTACACCAATGAAAAGTCAAAACTTCATGCAAGTCAAACCAGGGTTAGTCAAGAAGCATGTGTATATTGTTACATGACTTCTCAAGAATTATCACTTTGCACGGTTTGCTTCTCAGTCTGACTGTGGCACACTATCACTTTAGCCCTAAGTCTGCACACAGACAGAAGTTCTACAGAGAGACTAGACATCACAACTTGCTTCAGATCTTACACTGAGCAATCTAATAACAAAGTCAGAGAGAAAATGGCTTAATTGATTTCCCATAGAAATGTGCATACTGTGTGTGAAATTATGAAGATAAAGGCAAAGAAAATGGACTAAAACATGGCTGAGGGCCATCTTGTCAATGAGACTGTGGGTACTTTTAATTTATCTTAATATTTTCCCATTTGCATGAAAATTCTTTACATTGATTGCTTATTAATCTATGATAGAAAAAGTCAATTAAAAATTAATTCTCCCATCTGTCCTTTTGTTTCTAGGGTATGCTGTTTACAACATAGTTCAGATTTTAAATTGGATTTTTAAGTTCCATTTAATTTCTGAAACTGATGTCTTTAATTTAGTTTTAAGGATTTAAGCTAATCAGAAAAATCTGTTGCAACATATTGCACTGTATCAGCACGAACACCCTTGAATTCTGTAGGTTCACATCGCCACAATAATTGGGTCAGATGCTTTTCATGAGAATCTATTATTGGCTCATCACCAATTTTTAAATCCATTGATCGGCCCTTCTCTTTGTTCACTGGATGGCCAAGGCAAAGTCAAAAAAGTTTAGAGCAATTCATCTGACTCAGGTGGTAAGATTTTTCTAAGAGAATGTCTATTGTTCCCCCACAGGATAAAGATGCTTCCAATAGTCCTTAAAATGCTCTAAAATGGGAAGATAGCGTTTTTTGTTTGTTTGTTTGTTTGTTTGTTTTTGTTTTTTTTTAAATTAGCTTAAGAGTGTTTCACAAGCAGGAATTCAAGGTAGGAAACAACGGCCATGAGGGGCCTCTTAGAATCTGTGGTTGCAGTGGAAGAACACTAAATTTGCTTAGAGCTGCAGACCACTAGAGCCTGGGGTGACCAAATGAGCTCCCTCATTGCCACGGCCTCCTTGTATTTTGCTGAACACAGGAACAGTGTGCTAATTCAAAGAGGATGGCTTATGAAAAACTGGCCAGTTGTCCAGTCACTGAGACACCAAATCATTAAATGAATAAGCTTTCATCAGGTGAGGCCTTGGATCAGAGACCAAAAAGACACTTTCCTAGCCTCATGCTATAAAATCTGAAGGAAGAAACAGGCATATAGTACTTCAGCGTAGTGAAGTATTGAAAGACTACATACAATGGGCAGTGAATGGGCCCCAAGAGATGGAGCTGTCAATTCTCATACAGAAACAATGAAGTGGTTCATAGATGAGGCTACCTTTAAGCTGAATCTTGAAAAATGAAGTTTTGCTTTGCAGAGCAGAACAGTGGTTATCATGCAAAGAAATGATATTGAATCATCAAAGTAATACTATTCAGTATAAATATATGTAACTGGTTCAGAGAAAATATTCAACAAACAAGAGTAACAATATTAATATTACCTTATTGATAAAGTGGATTCATAGATGAGGCTACCTTTAAGCTGAATCTTGAAAAATGAAGTTTTGCTTTGCAGAGCAGAACAGTGGTTATCATGCAAAGAAATGATATTGAATCATCAAAGTAATACTATTCAGTATAAATATATGTAACTGGTTCAGAGAAAATATTCAACAAACAAGAGTAACAATATTAATATTACCTTATTGATAAAGTGGATTATCAATACATAGAAACCCTTAAGAAATGCCTCACATAATTGAAGAAGCAAGTAAAGAGAATAACATCTGGGTTGTACGTACAACTGATTGACAATAAACAGTGACAAAACCACCATAATTAGTAGTTCAGCTACAGTAGTTCAGTTACAAAGGCAGAATACAAGATGGCCAATTTTATGCTCACGGTATTACACAGCTAGTTGCTATATATAGTATGCTTTTAAGAAAGTCTGGGAAATGGAAGCAGAAGGTAGAGCTTGTCTTTATAGAGGACTTATCACATGTCAAGCTACAGTCTTTTGAAAACATTATTTTGTCAATTATCAGACTTTTAATATAATATGTATTATTAGAGCCAATTTAAAGAAGAAACAACTTCATAGTTTGATTTGCCAAGAGTCATACCCATAAGTGTTAAAGTTAGGCTGTGGTCTTATAAATGTTTCACTCAAATTTCAGAGTCAATGCATTATAACATTAAGTATTTCTATGTGAAAAGACACGTTTACAAAGGAAGATATGATTAGTTATTATTAAGGGGCAATTTTAAATAGTGGATTCCTATGGTACATTTAAAACATGATTTTCCTAAAACTAAATCAATTGAACCCTTAGTATTTCAGTGTAACTATTAACAATAATTAGGAACCAATCATAATGGTAAACTTGTCAAATGGATTATTTCATTTAAAATTCTTGACAATTAAAATAAAGGCGTCATTATTATCATACTATAAAAGATGAAACAAGATTGTCGGAGCTAATTGTTCCCAGTGGGAAGAAAGATTTCACCGTGTCTACCTCTAGGGTACAGATTTTTTTTTTCCAAATCCTATCGGTCTATGAAACCAGTGCATTTTTTCTGCACCATGTTATTGCTTCCATTTATACTCAAATTGCCTATATAAGGAATAAAATTCCTCATCATAAGTAATTCATATACAGAATTTTAAAATTTAAATAATCAGTAAGCTGATGTTGTTAGCTTTTCAGTAGTATAGCAAATACCTGAGATAATCCTCTTACAAAGAAAAAAGGTTTATTTTAGCTCATGGATTTAGAAGTTCTCATCCATGGTTCACTGGCCATGTGGACCTGTGGCAGGGTAATACAACATGGTAGAGAACGTGTGGTGAGGTAAACCACTCACCTCATGGCCAGTGAAGTGAAAAACAGGGGAAGGGGCTGGAGACATGGCTCGGCAGTTAAGAACACATACTACTGTTGCAAAGGACCTAAGTTCAGTTCCCAGCACCCATACCAGGCAACTCCCAACCACCTGTAACTCCCGCGTCAGGAGATCCAACACCTCTGGCTTTGTCAGTCAACTGCACTCACAAACACATACCCAAATCCAAATACATACATATATACATAATTTTTTAAAAATCTGAAAAAAAGAAAATTAAAAACGGGAAGAAGGGGCTGGGGCCCCACAATTCCTTTTGAGGGCATTCTTCAGTAACTCAAAGACCTCTCACTAGGCTCCACCTTTTAAAGGTTTCACTTCCTCCCCATAGCTCCAAGCTGGGGACCAAGTGTCTGACATAATGGGCCACAGGGGAACATTCAAGATTTAAACCAGGTGGAGAAACTAAATTAATTTCTCAGGTGAAAGTATAAGCTAAATTTTCTATTCTGAAATCTAAGCCCAAACACAGCCCAAGTTATTCCATCATCCCAATATGTTCCCAAATTCCCAACCAGGGCTCAAAGGCCAAGTCAGGCTCCCAGAAGCAGCAGTCAACCACTAAGAAGCAATTCCAAAGCAGTTTTATCAAAGTGCCCTAGAATCCTAGAGAGACACACGTTCAGTTCTGCATTAGAACACTCTGAGAGCTCTTAATTCCTATCACAGGAAACTGACTTTTCCCAAAGTACCTATATCACTGCAGGCACTCATAATTGATTATATTGTCAGAGAAGTTCAGACAGGCAGAAAAGGATGTAACTCTTCCCAATTTGGAGAAATTAATATCTACATAGGGACATTTGTAGTGCATAAATCTTGACTATCCACCAAAGACACACAATCTAAAGTAGCATATCTTATTCTGAACACTTTAATCCTCTAAGTAAAATGACATAATTATTTTTAAGCTCCATTTTCTTTGAAATCAGCTAAGATATTTCCATCAACTCCCAGAGCTAGTAGATCATGATGGTGGTTTATCATGTGCTCTGAGTTTTTGTAGAAAATTTAAATTCGACATTTTAAGATCCAAGCAAAATTACTAGTCTCAACTATTTTTATACTAACTGCAAACAAAACTAAAAGGTAGTATATTCATTTTCTCAGCATAGATAACAAATCATAATAGTATAAAATTTGCAGAAGAATGAAGGGTTGTCGCTAAACATGCTTAAGGGACTAAGAGCTGTCACAGAAAAGCTCAAAAAAAAAATATGTCACTACTACCATATAGAAAAATCTCCTTTCAAGTTCAATGAATTCTTATTATAACCTAAATTTCTTATTTATTATTTAGTAACTTTTTGTTTTCATGTATTTATGCATATTGACTGCTACAGCTGAGGCCAGGTATTGTAGTACTGTTTCCCACTGTTTCAACTCGTAAGCAGAAGACTTAGGTCTAAGTTTTCTACATTCAATTAATTTTACTTCAGATTAAAATTAGATATTTATAATCAAAAGATAAAAAAGACCATTTTGTGATATCTTCCTCATTAATTCATTAGGTTCAGTAAGAGAATAATAATAAAACAGAACAATTACAAGAATATACTGTGTTGAGTGATGTGAGATGCTCCCTCCTCCCCTTTTCCTCCCTCTCAAAATATGGAATTTTCCATTCAATGTTTTCAGATCATGATTGACCTATTAGGTCACTAAACCCGTGGAAAAGTGAACCCACCAGTAAGGAGGGAGTACTGCACTTCAGCTAAATGATTCTGAAAACTTTCCATAAAGGGAAAATGACAATTGCTTGCTCATGCTAGCCTGCTAGCAGTGTTGGATTTTTATAAAGTGTATTGCTTACAGAAACATCTATAAGAAAAAGTATAACCTTCCTGAATTTTTCCTCTACTGCTTAAGCAGGTTGCAATGTTGTCTTCATCTTTAATGTCTAAGAATAGATAGTATGCGGATTTGCCTGTATTTTCCACTTAAAAGAAGGATCTACTTTGTTGTTGCTCCATTTCATTGGTAAATGCCTTATCTATGATCTGCACAGTATAAATACCTGCTTAGGCACTGTCTTTCTAAGACTTGCTCTTCTTGATGTTCCTAAGGAAGTTCTAATAATCACAGACTTAGCAGATTTACCAGCTGTAGAGAGCTAGATTTACTTTTCCATAAAAGGATTCAAGAGATCTGTAATGCTATCTTTGTAGAAAATCTTGTATCTTTGGGAATTATTTTTATCACTTAAAAACAGTAATATTCCAAATGACCTCCGGGAGTGACCACTTGGCAGGGTGAGCGGATGCCCAACATAGATGCAGGAAGAAGGGGCTCTTGGGTTCTCAAATTCTATGACTCTCTCCTCAGATGTGGAGAAAGGAATGTGAATTTAACCCTCAGCTTGTCTATCCCGGTTCTGCTTTCTGGGAGGCCTCCAGTCATAACACATCTCTGAAAATAGCCACCATGGTCATCTTAGCTAACTGCAGTTTTCTGCAGACTCTATATGGTGAAGCATTTCCAACTCATTCATTTCCTTATCTGAATCTCAGGAAAAGTACCAAATAATGAACTCCAGGGTTAGGGCTTAAAGCAAACCCAACAGGTACAACTAAGGAGACCCTGTGGTAACAGGAAGGAGTCATAACATGGTATGGACTATACCCTCCAGTGACCAGAGCCTCTGGGTAGCAGCCAACAGCAAGCAGAGCTTTCACAGTTCCACTGCTAAGAACCACAGCATCAACAGTTTCCATCCGTGAGTACATCTGAAGGTTGCCTGAAGGCAAGGGAAAAAGCCTTCTGGCTTGTACATTGTCCTCCCTACCTAGCTACCAAAAGCACTCAAGCTATTCATTTTATGAACAGTCTTTTTTCCTCAGTACAAAAATTATCTTTAAATATTTCTTGGGAATTTGACTTTCCATATGGATTTGATGTAGGCCTCAGTTAAGCTATCAGATTTAACAAACAAACAAACAAAAAAACATGGTACAAGGTCACTGACTAGTTAGCTTGTTTGGTCAGAATGTGGTGCTAATAAAAAGTGGTACAGTAGTCAGCTTACAGCTGATGTCCTGTTGGCAGCATATGGATGCCCATGCCACTATGTACAGAGTAAGATGCAGTCTCCTTCACAGAGCATCTCTCCGCAGGAAAGACTGGAGGAACGGCTATTTCTCAGAGGCTTACTGAGGCTCAATCTCTGCCAGGGCTTTCAAAACTTTCTACGCTAACAGCTGCTTACTGGGCCAGTTTCTCTTCTGAATCGAAACACTTCTAAAGACTCCTTGGGTTCATGAAGAAGCATTTTTGTTCCTACTGGGAACTCAAGCAAAAACTTTTTATGTTTATTGAGTCTATTATCTAATTCCTCTGCACAGAAAACTGTATGCTTCACAAAAAACACACTCAACTATAATAGTCAGCTAGAATGACTGCAGTGAACTCTATCATCTATCATCTATCTATCTATCTATCTATCTATCTATCTATCTATCGATCATCTATCTATCTATCATCTATGAGAGAAGGAAGAAAGGGAGGCAGGGAGGGAGGAAGGAAGGAAGGAAAGAAGGAAGGAAGGAAGGAAGGAAGTCATCTATCTATCTATCTATCTATCTATCTATCTATCTATCTATCTATCGATCATCTATCTATCTATCATCTATCATCTATCTATCTATCTATCTATCATCTATCATCTATCTATCATTTATCACCTATCATCCATCTATATCTATCATCTATTTATCTCTATTATCTATCTATCATCCATCTCTATCTATCTATCATCTATCTCTATCATTTGTCTATCATCTATCTATCTATCTATCATATCTATCTATCATCTATCATCCATCTATATCTATCATCTATTTATCATCTATCTCTTTCTATCATCTATCTACCTATCATCTATCTATCATCTATCCATCATCTCTATCATCTATCATCATCATCACCATCATCATCATCTATGTACCCATCTATCCATCCATCTACCTACATATCCATCCATCCACTCATCTATCCATCCATCCCCTGAAAACACCCAAATGAGATTCCTTGGAAAAATTGCTTCTGCTATAGTTTGGATTTTGAATATCCTTCAAAGGTCCAATTCTTAATGGCTTGTTCTCCAGGCTGGTGCTATGAGTAAGTAGGTGGTTGAATCATTAAGAAGTAGACATTAGTGGGAGGTTTTTAGGTCACTGGAAGTGTGCCCTGGAAGAAAATTTCGCATCCTTCCCAGACCCTTCCACATTTTCTTTCACTTCCTGGACATGAGGATGAATGGCTTTGCTCACTTAACACATGTTTCCACCATAATGTGCTGCCTTGGCACTGGCTCAAAGGAATAGGCCACCTGGTCCTGGATTAGCACCTGCAGTTCTGTGAACCAAAGTAAGCACGTTTCTCTTCATAGGCTAATGATTTCAGAATTCTCGCTATAGTGATGGTGCTATTCCCTTCATAATTCTTTCTCAGTTTATTTACAGGTATCCTGTGCTTTTTACATCATCTAATGTGGTACAAGGAACACAAACTCCTAGAGTGGAATTGGTTCAAATTACAACTCCACAATTTTTTGTCTTTGGACATGTTTCAAACATGTTTTTAACATGTTTAATAAATTCTACGTCTTTGTACACTTTTCTACTTAATTAGGACAATAATAGAACTCTTAGGAGGATTAAACATGCTAATACATGCAACGTGCTTAGAATAATGCTCAGTAAACCTATTATTATTATTATTATTATACTTGAACAATTCTGTCACATGCACGGTTGAAACCATAAGTACTCTACAAAACAGGAATCATACCTTATCCATGTCTTATTGGTAACTATAATGAGGCAAAGTTACATGTTTTCAAAAATCATCTGTAGATGGGCCAAGATTTGAATCATAGTCCTGGGGTATTAAACATAGGATTATCTTCAGTTATACTGGAGTATTTACATGTAATCTACAGCAAAATAGCTATTATAAAATACTGACATTATGCGAATTCAGAAAAGAAGAAATTTGACAATATCATAATATCTATTCTGGGACATTATTGTTCAGATAAACAAAATTAAATGATCAGTTAATATAAATATTAGTTAAAGTAGTGACAGCTGGATTTTGAACTTAGTATGTAGCGGTTTCGAATACCTAGACTTCTGAAATAAGAATGTAAGAGGAAGAAGAGAAGAAGAAGGGGTGACGGGAGGAAGAGGAACACACATTGCTGTGTATTCTTTTAAGTTAGTTTACTACGTTACCTCTGTACTACTCATCACTGTCCTCTCATCCATTCTCCTCCCCCACTGTCCTCTGTGTCCCCGGTGCCCTTCTTGCTGGCTCCCTTGTAGCCCCACAGAGTCCCACACTCTGCTTTCATGTTAAATGTATTCTTTATCCTAACACTTACTTTTTATGAAAATGGGTAGACTCCCACCTTGAGAAGAGTCAGCACATGAAGATGCAGAATTATAGTATGGTTGCTTAACGCCGTACAAGTGGACCCTGCCATTGGGTTTACATGTTTAAATGTGCAGTTTGCATCCAAGCTGCCGCCATAATTCACAAGCCAGCAGTAGACTTGCTAGCTGCTGATAAATGGATGGCATTCAGGCCTCTTAGATCTATAAGATGGAGACTATTACCTCTGTGAACCCTTAGCCACATGCAAGTTTTATGAGACAAGCAGAAGACTGGTCAATACAAATGAACAACTGGCACAGACTCCCTCTTTCCTAATGAATTTTTATAAGTTGAGACATTTAAATGGATCCCTAGGGAAGTGGTTCTTTCCTGATTGACAGTTTATACAGTATTAGCATCTATTATGATTCATAAAGTTTGGATATGTTAGCCTTCAAGAACCTACATGAGTGTCCTACTTAATGAGTCTCTTCATTTGTGAATCTAGTTTTAATTTTAAAGTGAGCTAAATACAAAAATACTTCAAATCACATCTCAAATTGTTAAAAGTAATTTTGAGAGAACCACATTAAAAATTACATTTCAGTGATGGCTTCTGGGGAAGGAAGAGTCAATTTTGTTTAAGGGTGTGGCCCTGGAAGGTCAACCATGCCCTAGTGGATAGCCCCACACCTAGGAGAATATGGGCAGCACAAATTGGACTCTGGAGGTTACTTTTAAAAAGGAGAACAAGGACATGAAGTTGTGAGGGGTGAGGGAGTGGGAGGTCGATCTGAGAGGAGTTGGAGAGGTGGATATAATCAAAATAAGCTGCATAAGAATTTCAAAGAATTAATAAAAATATATTTTAAGAACTGTATTTCAAGCAAAGGTAGCAATGCTAAAAAAAGATCCTTTTAAAGAAAATGGTATTGTTAACTCTAAATTTCTAGCAAAGCATTCCCTGAAATGTAGTGCTTCGTCCTGCTTACCTGACCAACACCCATTAAAGTATTTACTCATCTAGGTCGACAGATGTCCATGACACAACTGAAGAAATTTCCCCTCATTTTAAATCTGAAATTATGTTTTAAGTACAAGATGCATAGTATCCTAGAAATATGCTGCTTAATGTAATCTAGATGAAAAGATGCCGTTCTTTAGGTACATATTTTTAAATCTATACAATTTAATTGGATCTGATTGGTAAACAATCCTGAGACATAGAATCAGAAAATATTGTTTAGGTTAAATAAATGCGGTATAGTTTTCCCAATGGTCCCAGCTCATTTTTGTATCTCAGTCATCCATAAGGCTTTAAGACGTCAGACAAAACTGAAAGCAGATGACTGAAGTGCAGCATTATGCCAAGCAAATAACTGAAAAAGTAGAAATTGTTGAACAAAGGTTTAACATTCAAAGATTTCTGCCCTCTGCTTTTTTTTTTTCTTTATTCTGATGATCAATCCTGTCCAACACTAACCTTCAACTACTTTCAAATCAACAAGTACATGTCTGTTACCTAAATGGCCCAGTTCCCTCAACAACAAAACATGTCCTCATTCCATGCCAGGCATAACCCCCAACTCTCTAGCTCTTGCCTGTGAAGCTGGAGTCCCGGCATCCCTGCCCTTACCTGCTTCCCATCCAGGGTATACAGGCGCTTCACCACTCCCGAGTCCAGCTTGATCGCATCGGTTATGTCAGTGAGCACCTGCTCAAAGGAATGCGCCGTTTTCTTGTTCAGCAGGATCCTGACAGCTTTCCGAGGCTTTACCCCACTTCTGATGATGGTGACGAGTTTGGGCCGAATGAAATCCTTATTCTCCCGGACCTCTGAAGGGCTTCCCTTGGCAGTGGCCAGTGAAGACACTGCCCTGGAAGCTGAGGTGGTCTTCACGTTTACCGACCAGTTGGGGTTCACGTTCTTGGTGTATTCCAGCTTCTTGAAGGGCTCTATGGAGCCGCACACATAACTCTCTCCTAAGGAAGAGAGAAATGTTTTCAGATTTACACTCAGATGGGACTCTTCTTCGACCTGCTCAGACTTTCATTTTTCCTTTTCTGCTTAGAGGCAAAAATAACCTACGACTTTCAAAACCAGGAAGTATGATTGGTAATGAACACTTACACTTCTGACTTCTGATAGCATTCTTTCAATGCAGATTGGGAAGAAAAAAGAATCACCATTTTCCCCTTTTTGGATCACAAATGAAAATACTGATATGCTGATATCAGTTTCAGAAAGATATACAATGAATTCAACATAGAAATTATTCTTTGACATTTTAAACTTAACAGTATTTAAATTTGCAGAAAACTTCAAAATTATAAGGACATACATCTGCTACTTTGAAAACAAAAACTCGATCAGCACATAGCTTCTACTTTTTCTTTTTGTTTTTTTGTTGTTGTTGTTGTTTGTTTGTTTGTTGTTTTTTCGAGACAGGTACTCTCTGCAGCCCAACTGGCCTGGAACTCACTGTGTAGACCAGCCTGGACTCAATCTCACAGGGATCCTCCTGCTAGGATTAAAGGCCATGCCCCGCTATTACAAAGCTCCTTAAACCAAGTAATATACTGCTATAAGGGGAATATAATATTAAAATTTTATGTAGCCAAATAAAATTCTACAAGCAAGCAAAGCCAATTGTCCTTTCTTTCCTGTTGTCTGTACAGTGCTGACTGTGGTGAGCCATGCACACTAGAAAGTCAATTCAAACTTGTTGGTAGACAAAGATGATGAGAACAGTCAGAATGCCCAGCCTACAAACTGTAGCATCACAAATGAACTCTAAAGTAAATATAATTTTTTTAATTTAAAAATGACTCCTTGACAAATGATTTCCTTGACATAAAATATTCTAACGAAAATGCTCAGTCTGAAAATATACAGATCATTCACAAAAGAAAATGACACATGTACCAAAAGACAGTAAATTGTGAGGTGACTGATTTCTAAATACATACTTCACAGAGCAAAGTCAAAGTGAGGTCACCATGTTGGAACTAAAGATTTTATAATGACTCCCCAGCCCACGTTAATAAGTCTTTGTAATCAGAAGTAGGGGGAAATGTTTAAAATCTCTTAACTGCAGATAAAGTGGCTCAGGTCTAATCCAACACACTCTTATTCACTTTCATCAAAGTCCTTGTCCTATTTTAAATTAATAATGCAAGCGTGCAAGACCACAAAATTAAGTAGTCACATAAAAATAACCAAACCAAAGTTTCAAAAATAAAAAGACAGTTATATATGTGATTCAGCATTTATTTTGCTAAGGTTATAAAACATCTCTCTAGTATGTGCACATCTACATTATGCTTCACCAGACAGAAGCTGTTCGATGAGGACAAGTTTATCCAACCTCCTTTCCAGTCACTTGGCAGATCCTGAGTTGTCCCAGCTGTATTTTCCAAGGATTTCCCATACCTATCAAAAGTAGGTGTGGCGCTGCTGTAACTAGGGTGTTTTTCAAGGTTTATTGGAAGGATGTCATGATCTTAACAGTGGAGAAGCGCTTCTTGGAAATTTGGGCTCAAAATTGTGCTCTCTAAGCATGAGACCTTGGCCCAATCCCTTAGATTTCTGAGTGGTAGGTCACTCAGCTGTCTAATGAAACCTCATTGGGTTTCTATGAAGGTCAGATGAGGCAGTAGAGGGCTGGAGATGTAGGGCAGTGATAGAGCACTCGTCTAGCACGCACATAGCACGCAGCCCTGTGTTCAGTCCTAACAGCCGCTCCCAAATAGACAGTAGAGAACAACATAATCTCCGATACAGTTGTTCTATAGGTGACTTGAGGTAGCCTACCCTAATCATGCAGTGGGCCTGAAAGGAAAACTGAAAACAAAACTACCTGAAATCAGTAAACAGGATCTAAAACTTGTTCATTGTTTCTAAACATAGTTTCTAATGGACATTACAGTAGGTCCATTATCTCAATGAGACAATGCCCCAAATACTGCCCTGAACATACACACAGCCCCAAATACTCCCTGAGATGCACGCAGCCAAAACTGTACCTGCAAAGGCCAGCTTTTTTTTTCAGAATTCTGTGCTAACTGAAAATATGCAACTGCATGATTATTCTTAAGTTTTTATACTAAGCTATTAACTCAAACCAAAGAAACACAGACTGACACTTTAACAAAGAAAATTGTCATTTCAAGAAAAAATGAATTAAAGGAGGGAGAAATTTAAAGACTATAACAATATGGAATAGATTTGTTAAAGCAGAAACAAAATAAAAAAATAAACCCTTCTTTTAAAACATCTTCTTATGGAGGCTGTGGAGGTGGCTCAGTGGTTAAGAGCACTGACTGCTCTTGCAGAGGACCAGGGTTTGGTTCCCATGACCCACATGGTGGCTAGCAACCATCTGTAACTGCAGTTTGAGGGGATCTGGCACCCTCTTCTGACCTCCGCAGGCACTGTCTGACATGGGTGCACTTACACACGTGTAGGCAATACACTTGTACACATAAAACAAAAATAATAAATAAATAATCTTCATACATAAAACATAAGCCACTGAAACCTTCAAAAGCATGAAAAAGTCTTTGAACAACACTTCAAGAAGCAAGCAACAACAAGCAGAAAAAAATGTGTTTACTCTGTGCTCTAACTCTGGGCTCCCAGATCCTTTATCACATTAAAGCACTGGCCTGGGAATCATGAAGAAGGATGTCAGACTCCAATAAAGAATGATTTTGTGCTAAGAGGAAAGTGATAGGTAAAGGGAGGCAGAGGGGCTACCGCCACATCCTAGATGCACACCACACAGCTCTCTGTTGTTTAGAGAGCACTGTACTCTTCAAGGGTTCAGAAAAGCTAGTGTAGATAGTTCATTCACTGTGTATCTAATCTGTTTGGCACCACATTTTGATGACTTTTACTGTAATCAAAATTCAGAACTTGTCTCACCACTAGAAAGATGCACCCTGCCTTAGCTCAGTTAAAGCTGATTGTATTTTTGTTGTTCTACAGAAAAAAAGAATCACCTAACAGTTTTTCAACTCAGGTACCCCCTCATTATCCATGGGGAATTGGTTGTAGCGCCACCAAGGATTTCGAAACCCAAAGATACACAGGTTTCTTGTGTGAGATGGTGCAGTATCTGCACACAACCTATATACATTGTACATTTAAAATAATCTCTAGGTATACCTAATACAATGTGAATGCTATGTATTAGCTTTTATACTGTAATGCTTAGGAAATAATAGCAAGGGGAAAAGTCTGTATTTAATATAAATGCAATTTTTAAAAAAGTATTTCCAATATATGTTTGGTTGAATCCGTGAATGTGATACTTATGGATATGGAGGACTAAATGTAGCATGTTAGTATCATTGACAACTGTAAATTGGCTGATGAGATAACCCAGTAGGTAAAGGAGCTTGCCACCAAGTCTCACGCCCTGAATTTGATACCCAAAACCTATATCGTGGAAACACCTGACTCCTTCAAGCTGTTACCTGAGCTACACACACACACACACACACACACACACACACGCATGCACGCGCGCACACACACACACACATACACACACAATTTTAATTGTGTTTGAATGAGAATAAAATATAATTTTGGTTTGGTCAAGGAGCTCTGAATATCCAGTGTTTAGCTCTTACTTATTGGGACCAAGAATTAAAAGTCAAATGGCAATTGTGTTTAGAGGATCATAAGCCCTCATATGAGGAATATGTGTTAATAATCAAAAGAAGACCTACAATTGCTGTCATAGTAACACACATCCTCTGTTATATACCAAGCCACCCTAAAGTCTTAGTATAACTTCTGTAATAATGAAACATGAATTTATCTTTAAAAATGAATGCATATTTTATCAAAATAGCTCAAATTTTGCTTTAACAGTTTTCCATTACTTTTCATAGGTAATGCTAAACAAGGATGGCAGGATTACAAAGATCTTAGATGGTTTACAAGAAATAGCACAAGAAATCAAACAGATTTGAAGTAAAATTGAAAATCTAATGTAATGACTTGCTGGTTGGTTAACGAATTATCCATTTCTTGTTTGTTTTGGTTGGTTGATTTTTTGAGATGGGGCTTCACTTATTTTACCCAGGCTACCCTCAAACTTGTGGGCCCAAGTGACCTTCCTGCCTCAGTCTCATGGACAGCTGGTACCAAACCTACATGCCACTCAGCTTGACATGCTGCCAGATTTGTTTTAATGTTTGTAAACTTAAAAAAAAAATAGAACTAATTTCAAGGCAAGGATGACCTTACGATTGAACTTTATTATTCTGGGTGTTTTAGATACCCCCATAAATGACAAAAATAGCAGATGCAGTATCTTCCAAAGTTGTTGTGGCATTTACAAAGAATTTGCCCTTGAGAAAATAGTGATATAAAGAAAATGGTAATGAAGAAAGGAAATAAAACATTAAATTATATTTGAACCCAATCAATATCCCTTAAAACGTCAAAATATGATCATTTCTTCTTCCGTGAGAGATTTAAGTATTTTAGGATGTCTGAGTATGAAGTTGTTTTCTGTAAGCTTGATTATTTTTAAGATATTGATAAATCTAATTTTTGTTGTATATTGTTTTTAAGTTTTTGAGGCCAAGTCTTCATGTGTTGCCAAGATTAGCTCTGAACTCCTGGGCTAGAGGAATTCTCCTACTTCAACTCCAAGTTCCTTGAGACTACAGGTGTGCCTCATTGCTCTTGGCTGCAATGTTTGGTTTTGGTTTTAAAAAACCTTATGATATTTAGAATCATTATATCTGCTATTATTCTTCAAATGAATGAAATTTTCTCCAAAAAGTTTATTTTTTTAAGAATCTACAAAATCAATTCTACTTTTCCACTTGTTCCTATTGTAAAGCTATAATATTTCTCCTTAAAATGCATTTTCTAGGGGCTAGAGAGATGGCTCAGCAGTTAAGGGCACTGACTGCTCTTGCGGAGGACCCGGGTTCAATTCCCAACACCAACATGGTGGCTATAAACCGTCCTTAACTCCAATTCCAGGGGAATCCAAAGCGCTCTTCTAACCTCTGCGGCATTGCACGACACAGGTGCACTCACATAACATGCAGGCAATACACTTGTACACATAAAAAAAAATAAAATATTTTTTAAAATGCATTCTCTAGGTACCATCACATATGACTGTAGGGCCCTGGTTGACTAGGCTAGGAGCTAATCAGTTCTGAAGGTGCTCTTGCCCAAATTTTAGAAGTGTGCCCCATTTCACCTTACTGCAAGAGTTGTTCCATCAACTGAGATGAGTGATCAATAAATTCCTATTCTGACATTACATCGCTTAGATCTGAAAACGATCTAATCTCCACACTTCACATTACTGATGCTGTTGAGGACTATCTCTGAAATTCCCTTAAGACCAATATGTGATGTAGTCAAAGTATCCTAAGTGAGGGATACCTATAATAGATTTCATTTTTCTAGAACAAAAACTTTTATTGAAAACTTTAGCAATTAAAATTCACTACTGTGAGCTATGAAAAATCTAGAAGCCAGTATATCCCCAAAATTCTAAAACTGGATTGAGTTTAATTACCTAAAAGATTATTTACAGAATAAAATGTCATGAAGTGCCTTCTGGACATTATATTTTATGAACCAACTCAGATACACTCAGCAGCAGTTCATAATCCACCTGGAAGGGATGATTTCAGGAGATGTTTCTCAAGATGCTGTTAAAGATAAGAAAAAAGGTTCCCTGAAGGTGCCTATGGTTGTTCTTCCGTGGAAATCTTTCATAATATAATGGAAGATAAAAAATAAGCTTACGGAAGTAAAATGGGAAGATTTATACCAGACTTGTGGAAAACGTCAGCTTCTCAAATCCAAAACAAGAGATGAACAACATAAAACAAAAAGTTGAGAGATCCATTTTTTGTATATTTTTTACTGAACTGTTGTGTATTTCATACACAACATCTTAATCATCTTTATACCCTCTTCTCCATCAGCACTCTCCTATAGCTCCCTTACTGGACTTCATGCATTCCATCATTTATGTTAGGGTCTATAAAGTCAAGTTAATGTTCTCAGATGCCCTCAGTGCAAGTTATCCAATTTAAAATCAATATACTTAAAAAGTAGAGAACCAGGTCTGGTAGCACTACCTTTAATCCTAGCACTCGGGTCTCTTTTATCAACCACCCACTCCTTGTTGTGAATCCATTCTCATGACCTAGTCACCAAAAGCCTGTCTCTTAACACCATCACACTGATGGTTAGGTTTCAAAGTATGAATTTTTAAAAATATTTTATTTATTATTTTATATGTTTGAGTGTAGTGCCTGCATGTAGGTAAGTGCACCTGTGTCGTGCAAGGCCCGCAGAGGACAGAAGAGGCTGTTGGAGCCCCAGAACTAGAGTTACGGACAGTTGTTAGCTACCATGTGGGTGCTGGGAATCAAACCTGAGTCCTCTGTAAGAACAGTGTTCTCCAGCCCCCCAAAGTACAAACTTTTGGAGATCACAAATATTAGGACCCTAGCAGGTGGTGACACTATTTAGTAAGATCTGAAACAGGTGAAGAGAAACAGTTCTAGACAGTGGCAAAGAAAAGTTCACATTTACATATGTTGAGTTTGAGGAGACTAAGGTTAGTCTCAGCTGAACACATACAGGGGGCTGGAGTGGAGAGGAAAGGTCTGATTTGAGAAGACAGGTCATTATTTAAGAGTGGCCTTACAATAAAGGGAACTGGTGAGATCACAGAAAATGGTCTAAAGACAGGAAAGTGGAGGGTACCATGTTTGAAGTGTGGCAAGTGGAGAGGGAACTAGGGAAGACACAAACAGAACAGAACAGCAAAATCACTGCAGATTGAGGAGGAATCACATATTTACAATGACTAAAAATTTCTCCCCCATATACTCATTAATTACAGGGGGCACAGTAACTTTGGAATAAAGACACCAGACAGAACCACCTTAACTAGCTGACTTCATGTCACCAGGAGAAAGACATATGGACCTCGCAAACTTCTGAAATGATGCCCTTAGGAGGATATAAACTTCTATGGAATCCTTGTCAAAAATGCTCAATACCAAGCTAACCAGCAGATGCACCCAGAGATGCATTCTACCAAACACTGATCAGTATTCAAAATGCTCACCATCGTTTAAGACAGAGAAAGAAGGAAGAACAGCCACGGCTTGGAGGAACGGACAGAGCCATGACAGCTAGATGCAAAGCCTACTCCCAGAACAACACCAGCACTCCCAACATCTGTGAGCAAACTAATGAAACTCAAATCAATTCTCCAGCACCACTGCTATTCCATTCAGTATGTCTGGTCAGTGTGCTAGACTAGGAGCTCTTCCATTACAGAAGCCAGGTGATGAGCAAACAGCCATGATGGAACCACCTTTATGGATAGGATTCTTGCAATTATCTTAAGAGTTTAGATCTTAATCTTAGATCTCCATCCACCAATTTTACCCCTAGAATTTATCCTCAAGCTATCCATCTATGTGAATGGAAGACAAGTATCCAAGTATATATCCAAGTATACTCATTACAAAATTATTTGCAACAACAAAGGGTTACACACATCCTAAACCCCACCAACAGAAGGCTGGTAAAATAAAGTATATGCATATAAAGCATCCAATGAAGTCATCAAAAGGACATAGTTGCTCTAGATGTTACTGATATGAAAAGGACTCCAAGCTCATAATGCTTTGTTAAAAGCAAGATGCAGAACTGTGAGCATTTTAAGTTATCTTCTGGGCAGACTATATGTATTTAATATGTTTTGGTACTGCTGAGAAGAGACTTAAAAGTACTACTACATTTGTTGCCTCTGGAGACTTTCATAGAACTTCAGAAATTAGTTTTTTAAAATTTTGGCATATCAAAGAGAGACCCAAAGGAAGAACAAGCTAGATAAAGCAGATGCCACAGCAAGGGAAAAAGAAACTGTCCTGAAAGTCGAGCAAGCAGGAGACACAACAGGGGAGAGAGCCCTTAACTGCAGGGAAAATGTGGTTGTCTTCTGAGAGGTGACTTCTGATAGGGACTTAGACAAAGCCTCACACTACAGCTATGGAGTCAGGCAACTTCCTCAATGGCCGGTGAGAGGCCAAGACATGTGGGAACTGAGGAAGAGGGAGGATGTGACTGTTTCTAATAGTGATGACCTGAGGAATACAATAACATAATAATATCCAGGGACTCAGTGTCTGTGCCATTTTTATCCCAATATGGAAAGGCTCTGGCCCCTCTCACCCACACCTTCGTGGATGTAAACTAAATAAGGAAAGGGAATCAGCAAGTCATCTCTCAGCTAAGAGTCTGAAGGATTTAGGTGTGAAACCTTCATTTATCTACAACACATGTATCCCTAAAGTAGAATAGAAATGATTCGAGACTGGGGAAAGGAGGCCACATCCCAGGCTGAGTCACTGCAGAAACACGTGTGCAGTACAGCTGTCCTTAGTAAGCATCATGATTTACTAAAATATATTAAGCTCATCTTGAAATCAAATAATTGAGACTATTACCTTTGATACATTCTTAAGTACATGCGTGTATGTATGTGTGTACATACCCACACATAGATACATACACAGACACATACAGTCATCTAGACACACGCTCACTCATTACATAATTCGGGCTCAGAGCCAGATCTATCAATGTGCTTCAAGCACACATGCATAATAATCAGTGTATAATAATAAAACAGAGAAAGTGTCTGTAAGACATAAATAAAGAGGCTCGCATATGTTATTGTAACTCAGAATTTTTAGCCTGAGATAAGTGAGAAAGAACAAACTTTAAAAAAAAAATTACAAGCCAAATACATTTGTCACTGCATCAACTAAAAGGATTTAATTTAAAACTCAAACATTGTCACATTGGAAGAAGAAATGGAAATCTAATAACATGCACTGACGTTTACATAAAATTAATATGTAAAGTAAGAGATATCAGCCTACCGAGTATGAGGCAACGGTTTGCATTTTAACAGACTAAGCAAAAATGCAATAGACAAAGAAGCCAATCTAAATGAGTTTCCAGCTACTTAAATACTAAGCCCAGCTGCACGTTAATTGTCAGTATTATGAATTGGGAAAAAAATCTGTTTAAACCGAAAACTCAAATCTAAATATGTGACCCTACACACGGTACCAGTTATTCAACCAGAAGAAAGAGGTATATTTTTCAAAAGAATAGAACCCAATTTTAGACACTAGAATATTCAATCAGCAATTACTTTACGTTGATTGGCGGGGGGAGGATTGGGACAAATTAAAAGATAACTGTGTTTCTCAGATCAGCATCTTTCATTTCTGGAATTAAATCCAGAATAAAACCACAAGTATTTCATTTAAATTGACTAAGAGCAATAGAATAGGAACAACTAGTTAAAGTTCCACTAAAATGTCTGCCATCCCACAAGACCAAAGGACAGTCCAGCATACTACCGCAAACTTAAGATTGCATCTTAGCAGTTACAATCCAGTTCTAGTGCCTGCCTTCCTGGGTTCAAATCCCACCTCACCCATACTGTACTCAGCTTTCTCGTTGTAAGAGGACAACAGCACCTTCCCTTTAGGATCACTGTGAAAACCGCATGAACTCATACACCCAAGGGAACTCAGACCAGGGCTCCACACATACTCAGTTAACTTGAGCCATCATAACTGCCTTCAACCAAGACAGCAATATCTCAGGGCAGGTATTATAGTGTGGTAAGAATGGGTGTGTGGAGGGGAAGTGGTGCTAACCAGTCAAGTTTTTGCTGGTCTCTAGTTATGAAGGCAGTGTAGCCATCAGCCGTTTCTCATGGTCATTCTTTCAGATAGCAATGATGGGTCAAGATATATTTTGGGTGGGAAGTACAAGTACCCCAGTTTTCAAGATGCCACACAAGTGGCTCTAGAGCAGAATGAGGGGGTCAGTCCCCCAGCTGTCTAAGGGCATGTTTTGAGATCTGAGCATACTTTCCCACAGTCTCATCACCCCACACAGGATGGTTTGGCGACTGGTCAAGTACCTGACTCATATGATCTTGGTACAAATCCCTTGGACAAATGCCACCAAATATTTTATTTTCCCTTGTATTTTCCAAGGCCGTACAAAGGACAGGACATAAAAATCAAAGTTGACACAGAGAAACTTCATGTCACTCTTTCCCTTTAATTTGCTGGAAGTTCCAACCTCTGAATAAAAGGGAAAAAGCCAAGACTACAGGCATCTTGGCAAGGTGACAAGCCACTGAAGAGATGTGAATTCCCGCAAAGAAAACACATGAAGCCCAGGCTCCTCCTCACTCCCTCACCTCATCCAGTCACACTGTGCTTGGACTGGCAGTCCTGCCAAGGGACAAGGGGAAGGCAGAGGAAGAGGTATTCAGGCTGAATCACACACAAGGCCAGTTGCCCTTCTGCAACTGGCTGACAGTAATCCTGAACTCCAACAGTGTAGGAAGGGATGCTTCCGCTACCCATACAAGCCAGGACTCAGCTGGACAGCAGGACCTGGCCAAGCATTGCTGGGGGAAAAGATGAACTCGAGTGGCATCAGTCTCTTCCAACAATTGGTCTGATGACTTTCTGTCGCCTGCTTCATCTTCACCTTCAAGCTCAGAAAGACCTCCTCTCCAAAAGGATCTTAGCACATTCAGACCAGTTATTTCATTCGGAGTCACCGAATTTGGCTGCGATTTCTAAGGCAACGAGAGGCTTTTTGCCATTTTCAAATGGAGTTGAGCCAAGGCAAACACAAATAAGAGGGTGATGTGTCCTGCATAAGATACCAGTTTAATCCGTGGATCCAAACAATTCTATTTTCACATTAAATGGTTACAACAGTTAATTACCATTAACATAAACTGGATTTTAAAATAATCTTAACAGATTAGTTCTTTGATATTCCCAAAAGTCATAGGAAGACAATAACCCTTCACAGGAGGTACCCAGTGGAAAGAGTTGTCAGAGAACCTCATTTTTGGTTCAGCAGTCGCCACTAACTTACCCTGTAACCACAAACACTGAATTTTCTGGTCCCCAGTCCCCAGTGATAAGATTAATGGGTTTAATAACTATCAAAACTCGGAACAGTTCCTCTCAACTCTAAAATTTCATGATCCATTCATCATTCTCGGTTCAAGGACTTCTGGACATCACGATAGCAAAAGTACTAAAAGTTCAATTTGCATCTGAACTGAAGGAAGACAAAAAGTAGGCTTTTAAGATTAATGTGCATGAGTGTGAGAAAGAAAACAGAAGATGTGGGATTTAACAAATTTTTCCCTGCTTATCATTATCACTGGGCTCCCCGGCTGAATACCATTCACTTTCTTTTGTTTTTAAAATGCAATTCAGGAAACACATTAAACAGTAAGCGTCCAGCCACAAGCTGACAGCCAGTGACGCTGAGTGGAGCCCTGAAGGGTCCTGAAGAGGTCTCATGGACTCACCTTCCACCAGCTGGTCCAGGCTGGAGATCTTCTTGAGTCCATCAATGGTGTAGATGGTTCTCACTCCCTGGGGCAAATTCACGTTATCCGAGAGAGTTCGGGTCAAATCAGCCAGCAGGGCCTCGAAGGAGCGGAAGCGGTCTGGAGAGATGGCATACACAATCCCTTTGAAGTAACGGTCTCCGTTTCGATAGAAGCGAACCTTCTTGGCCTTCTTCTCAGAGCTGAGTGTCTGCAGCGTGCGGGTGCGGTAGAAGCTGCAGTGGGCGCTGTGCGTGGGGCTCGGCAGGCCATTCACCCGCGACCCCCTGCTGTACCTTTGCGCCTTGTCCCGCTCGTCAAAGTGCTCCAACTCCATGTCTCGGCCGAAGGACATGACTGGGTGCGCGTGGAACCTGCGAGTACCAGAAAGAGACACACAGTAGCAGGTTACTTGAAGAGTGTGAATTGGAAGACATCCAGAGCATCTGGGTGGAAATACTGTCATAACTGATGATGCGTTTGAGTTGTGGAGTGGGAGAGAAAGAGGAGGAGGATAAGAAAGAAATGGAAGAGACATATCCCAGTGGAAACAGCTCATGACTCAACCACAGTTTGTTTAGATACAGCTTTTACTATTGTGTGCCTACCACCTCTCTGGCTGCAGTCATATCCTCCCAAAGTATTACCCCTCCTATTTATAGGTGGAGAAATTGGTGTGGAAGATTTTCTCCTGAAGTCCTTCAAGTAACAGTTGAAAGATGTTCGAACCAGGGATCCCTCATCCCACACCAGACTTTTGCCTGACTGTGAGGTTCACCATGCACTCCTCCCAGGTAGTTTGCCAATCCCTGCAGCATGTACAAAATGAGCTTTCATATACTTAAGCAAATAAAGATAAGTGTTGGGCCAGAAAAAAAAAATGAGGGCAGGTAGTATTTAGCAGTCAGACTGTGGAAGTTTTGCTCAGTGTATGTGCTCTCTATGGCCAGATGGAGAGCCAATTAAATCAATCGTAGGTTCTACTTACTTAAGGAAGACTCTCAAACATATGTGTGTATTCCATATGTTAAAAAATGAATTCACCTTAACTCATTTGCTTGCATGTAGTGCTTCAAATAAACTGGGTTAAAAAGAGATGACAGAAGGTCAGGAGAGCAGAAAGAGGAAGAGGAAAGGGAAGAAAAGGAGATGTGGGAGGAAGAAGGGAACTGTATTTACTTGGTGGCTTTGTCCTCCTTTCCACCTAAGGGCCTCTCCATCTTTGTGGTTGAGGGAATCAAGACTTGAAGCAGTTGAACAGACTTAATCCAATATTAGCTACACAGACTTAACCCAATATTAGCTACATAACCTTGAGAAATCTACTTGACATCTATAAGACTTAAATGCAAATAGGAATAAAACAGTACCTATCTCATCGTTAATATTACCTATTAACACATTTAGGAGAGTACCTTGCATGTGACAAGCATTAGTCTTTAAAATAAAATCTGCCTTCTATTCCTGACCCCAGTACCAAAAGAACTAGCAGGAACAGAGCGCCCCCCCACCTCCTTCTGGCAAGGGAGGAGACCTGACATCCTCCTCATGATTGCTGTCTCATGAGCCCCTGGAAGGGATTCCTGTACTTCCATGGTCCCCATTTCTACTTCCTATGGAGGCTTGTTGCCAGAAAGCTGCTTCTAGGATAAAGCCATCCTTGTGTGAGGTTAAACTAATAAAGAATTGCCATTCTTGTAGGGGGAATAATGTATTAACAGGACAATCTGCAAAGTAGAAAAACCTCAGCATTCAAAGGACAAATTTTAATGATAAAATTCCAGGCATACTGAAATATAATATATGTGAAAATGGAAAAATCTGAAGAAAGAACGAACCTTCCAAGCACTCCCCAAGTCGCCTATGTGGAGGTGAGTCAAAACTCAACCACACTATTGCTTAGTCTCCGACCTCTCCTTCACCTTCAGTAAACTGACCCCAAGCCATTCAGAATGAGTAAAAGTTTACATATCAGTTGAATAAATCAATTTAATTAAAATTTTATGATAAACTGGGCATGGTGGAACACATCTATAATCCCAACACCTGGGAGGTGGAGTCAAGAGAATCATGAGTTCAAGGCCAGCGTCAGCTATATAGCAAGTTCAAGCTAACCTGGACTATGTGAGACTCTACCTCAAAAATGCAAAATTAACTAGCTAATTAGTTAATTTTAAATTGCAATAAGAAAAGTCATGCTCAAAGCATAGCTAGAGATCTAGTACTCCTGAAATGAATGAAGCAAAAGAAAACAATATTTGTATCCAGAATATAGCCAGCTCTAGAACCCAGTAATGGGTTATATCATATGCTAGGAGATACAACAAAGACCTCTTTTAAAACTTACATGACTCCAGTAGGGTAATCTTATCAGAACTAGGTTTGAGCATGGGATTTATCTAGAGTCCCCAAGTTATAACTGAGGGAGTTATAATTTCAACTCTGATTTACCCTGATTCCAAAGATGGCACTGTTGGTCCCTAGCCCTGTGAGCCTAGGTTGTTGTTGGTGTGGGAAACATGGGTTTTAAATCCCTTGCACCTACCTAGCTCAGTGACCTTGAGAGTGATACCTAACCAGCCAGGAGCTCTTCTGTTGCTGAGCCCACTGAGAGGCCTAGGGGAGTACAGTGTGACTAAAACCTTGAATTTGAGTTCAGTGTATTTTCCCTCCAAATGTAAACACTGCTTCTTGTGCCTTATAAATAATCCTTATCTAATTTCATACTTTTATGGAAGTTTTACCAGTTGTAAAATGGTTTTGTTGATTTCTGAAGTCAGATAGCTTCAATACAGTTATCACTGCATATCTAATCCTAAAAGCATTAGCTTTGTAACAGAACAAATATTCTGCCTAAAATATCAGTATCTGTTCCTACTTTGTTTATATAATGTTAAGTGAGCTGTCTTCCAAAAGGTGCATGGATTGAGGGTGGAGGTGGAGGAGACTGCTGTGTTCAAGTCTGATCACTAACCTCTTAAAACTTTGTAAGTGATAAGGGCCATGTTGGCTTTTGAAGGGGGTTGTTTTCTTTTTACAGGCAGTGGCCATTCTCCCATTCCTAGGGACTTCCCCTCAAGTTGATATAAACAGGAAGAAAATAAGGAAGGATCTAACAAAGGACGGCACAATTAAGTGACCAGAGACAGTGTGAATCCATTTCCAAAGGGTCTTCAGTGAGTCACAGATGGCAAAACCCAAAAATTTTGGCAGTTGTTTGAACTTCCTACAGAGAAAATACTTTTAGGAACAAGAATCCACACTAAATGAAAAGACAACCAATTTAAAATTTGTTGTAATCACGAATTCATCCAGGACAGAGACCACATCTTCTGCTTCCCTTCACTGAGCAGGTAATGAATGATGTTGTCAACAAAGCAAAACTACACTCAAAGTGAAATCACTGTCAAGGCCACAGTGTTCACTAAGTGAAGGTCGAAAAGCACCCACCCAGCACTTGCTATTCTTCTGGTACTCATGTGCGGCATCAAAACAGGTGTGCCCTCCTTGCCTCCCTTGGCTCAGCTTTAAGCAGACTTAGTCATACATGGGAACCAAGAGCTCTGGAAGAAGATTCTCTGAGCTTCTGAAGGTCACTTCCTGCAGAGGAAGACTGCTAGAACACGCACAGGACCATGGGTGGCTAAAGGTCTGGAGCCACATGTGCACTGGCACCAAGAGGGCTACCACAGCCCTCAGCCACAGAGACCGCAAACCACAGAGGGGAAGGAGGAGGGCTGACTCTAATCAAAGATTTTCCTATAAATACTGCCATGCCAGGAAACCAACATTCTCTGCTGTTCTTTGTGGGATTTCTCACCATTTTGAAGAATCTCTATGTTCATCCTGCTCTCTATGTGTGAGCACATGGACTCCTGTTCCAGCCATTTATAAACGTATACACACACACACACACACACACACACACACACACACACATGAATCCAGTAGCTATGACATCTAAATAGGCACCACATCTCACAATTCCGAGGCATATTTTAATAGTGGTTCAGGTGGATGATGGGACATGGAATAAAGGACACACATTCCTTCTGAGGGAGCACCACCCTACGCGTGCATATCACAGGGAGTGAACATCTTTCCTGCATATGACCTCTCTTGAAATCCCTTCTAACCTGCATCCATGTGACATTTCATATCTAAAACACTGCCCTACTTTGCCTTCCCATTGAAAGATGATCTGTATAGGAACAGTCATGACACGTTTTCCTCCAAACACCCTGCAGTGTTGCAGCTAGCGAGTGTGCACCGTAACCTGGACACACGTTCACAGGTGCAGCCGAGAGGGAGGTGGTTTGAATGAAACCTTTCTTTGCTCTCTCACCGACAAGCATTTCCTTGCCAAATCCAACAGTGATGCCGCGCAAAGCTGGTTTTCAAAAGCAGCCTCTTTTGTGGGGCACGCGGGACTGTGCGTGCGCTCGCACTAGGAGGAAAATGCCTTTTCCTCTCTGCATGCTTTTAACACTGCAGGTACTAATTTGTACATGAGGCTGCCTGCCTCCCTGTCCCCAGAGGAACTCGAGACCCTGCAAAGGTACTTGCAACATGCACACTGCAGCCACCACCACCCACCAGGCGCCCCCACCACCAAGCACATGCCACCCTCCCGGGCACTCAGGAAAGCACACACACAATAAGAAGCGAGGCCGAGCCACTCCTTTCACACGGACTTGGTCCTGGCTCTGCAGCCGGTCTTGACAATGACAAGCGACACCTCTCCCAGCTCCTCCACCCTAGCTCCATCTCCAACAACAACGCGATGAAAAGCCTGGCGGGCCGCGCTTGCCCGACTCCCTGTTTAAAGCCCGATGGCACCAGACAAAAGAACCCGGGGCCAGCAGCCCTGCGGCGGCCGGCACACAACGCCTGGCCCAGGCCAGGCTGGCCAGCAGCGGGCAGCCGCCTTTCGAGGAACCGCGGGCGGGGCAGCTGCAGAGGAGCCGAGAGTCAGCCCTGGCCCGGGCGCCAGTGGCTGCGTGAGGACAGCACTGCGGGCCCCGGCGGCCCTGCCCGCAGCTCCCTTCCCAGCCCAGGGCGAGCACGCACCTGTCCGCAGAGAGTCGCCGCTGGGCTGTCTGGGGCCAGGCTCGGGGCGGTCTGCTGGAACTGTCCTCGCCCGGCTGGGCGCGGCCGGGGCTGCGGGGCTGCCGGGCTGGGCGGCAGCAGCTGCGGGAGCGCGGGCTTCGGGGCTGCGGCCACTAGTGCAGAGATGTGCCTCGGCGGGTCCTCATTGAGATGCGGCGCTTCGCACAGCCTCACTCCAGCCTCTCTCCGGAGGAGGGCGGCGGCGGCGGCGGGCGCGCTCCCTTTTCTTGTGTCTCAGTCGCTCACACACCCTCCCTTCTCCCTCCTTCTCCGGCTCCGCGCGCCCCGCCCCCCGCACCCCCCGCCCTTCTTGGCCCGGCGCACCCACCGAGGCTGCGCCCCGGGTCTTCCTCCTCTTCTCGAGCTGCAGTGATCTGGCTTGACTCAAAACCCAAGCCCTCCCAGTTCCTGGGAGTTGTCCGGTGATGGGGGCAGGTTGGATGGCGGCCCAGGGGACAGCGGAAACAGTATGGACTGAGATGGGTCTGACCCTGAATGTGGGCAAGGCAGAGAGACGGCCAGGAATTGAGGTCGCCTTTCTCAAAGGAGACCAGGGAACCAATTCCTCCTCTTCCCATATTCACATCGCCTCGTGGTTTGACACACCTTTCTCAGGGTTAGGGAAGACAGTGGGATCACCCCTCACCACTACTTGCCCAGGAAGCATCTACTCAGCGCCTCTCCCCGGAGATCAGCTCTGTGCTGTATGTAGTGCAACACCTACTTGGAAAAGAGCTGGATCTGTACACCGATCCCACCCGTCCTATGCATCGAACCTCAAGATAGGAGTGACCCATGAGACAGTGACCTCCACTTAGAGCTTTATTTCAAAATAAATCCTCTCCTGGAGGAGCAGCCTGTTGGTTGCCAAGCCTGGCGGTCAGTAAGGGTGGAAAGCCCCATGATCTCATGCAAGCCTTGCCTCCCAGGACAAGAATGTTCTTGGGGCCCCGACCTTCACAGCTTCCTCTGTCTTTGGATAAAAGTTCAGAGATTAGGAGCCGGCCCTAGATATTTCTGAAACCTTAGACTGGCTCAGTATACAGCCTGAAGTTTAGTCATTTTAAATATTCCTGTCATTAGACATGTCTATTCCAAACACACACACATATGTACGATGTACACGTTTGTCTTCCTTACTGTACACTGTTCAATGGGAAACTGGAAATTATTTTTCTCCTGCCCATTGAGCTTAGTTATGTATTTTATTTATTACTTAAAGCTATTCTGAAAGAGTTTCAAAGTATTATGTTCATACTAATTGCCCTTTGTTAGAAAATGCAGCTTGAATGAGATGCATGTTACATATTCAACAAGTGATGCAATTTTTATTTCTGAACTATTTAATAGCCCAGGGATGACAGTACAATGAACTCACCAAATTAACGAAATGCTAAGTACCAAGCCTATTTCTTCAAATTCTGATGAAAATAAAGGCCCAGGGGTAAGTTAAGAGATTGGCAGAAACCAAAGATGCTTTTTGAGACCAGAAATCAGAGTTTCTTCTTATCTTTCCAGTGACAAATGCCAACTGATTTCTGCTAAATGCTCAACTAACAATGAAACTCCACCTCTAAACCCCTATGAACATTCTACTAGGGTCATTTCCTAAACATTTCATATAATTCAACCATATCTTACCTTTGTTCTAGCTATTCCATCTGGAAAAATGCAGATAATGTGTTTAAAGAAACAAGATTGTGCTTAACTTTCCATGGGGAAGTGCTATCAATACTTGGACAACATTAACTCTCTCAGGAAACTGGTGAACAAGTGGTAAGTGAGTAGATGGGGACACTGAACTGTACCCTGGCCACCATACTGTGGCCATGTCTTAGCAGAGAAGCAAGCTGGTACTAAATGGCACCTGGACCCTGACTGGAGTAATGCCCAAGATTGTTCCAAGGTAACATAAACCTTTGACAAATATAACTCATATTCATTCATAGTCCCCAATTTTAAATGAAATTTAATCAGGAAACCACTAATTCAAGGATTTTTTAAATAGAAATTATTTTTAAATTTATTTTTAATTTTTAAATTTTTATGTGGATATGTATTTAGCCTGCATGTGTGTGAGTGTATCACATGCATGCAATGCCCACAGAGGTCAAGACAAGGCATTGGATCCCCTGGAACTGGAGTTACAGATGGTTGTTAGCCATCACTTGGGTGCTAGGAACAGAACCCAGGTCCCCTGCAAGAACAGCCAGTGCTCTTAACTGCTGAGCCATCTCTCTAGTCCTGAATTCAAGGAAATTTTTAAATTAACATTATTTCCCTTATATAATGAAGAAGTTGATCAAAAATGTAACTGGCATTATACACTGCCCCCCACCCAGCAGGAAAACCTGAAGTTGATGGGAATCTTACTCTAGCCCCTTCTATTAGTTACTTCTTTGTCTTTGTGATGAAACACATAACAAGAGTAATGAAAGGTAGGAAGAAGTTGTTTTGATTCAGTTTCAAGAAATACAGTCTACCATAGCTGGCAAGGTACAGCAGAGCCACTGGTGACCTACATGTGGGCGGACCTTGAGGCTGCTCCTCACACCTGGGCCAATCAGGAAGGCAGGAGGCCTGAATTTATCAAGAGTCACCCACAGTAACCCACCTAGCAGCATTCTAAAAGTTTCCTAGCCTCCCAAAACAGAGCCACCAGTTGGGGACCGGGTGTTCAAACACATTAACCTGTGGGGGATATTTCACATACAACATAATACTCGCCAAAGCTAATGCTGTTTAACCTGTGGACCCCAACTGCTGCTCCAGGTAGCCATAGCTGTGCACTCTGCGATGACAGTGGCTTGGCCACCACCCTATCAGTGGCTCCTGTCAACTGAAGACTAGTTTTGTTTTTTGCTGTGTAGAGACTTTAAATATATTTTCATATCTCAGTCTCTGGAGAGTCATGCAAAGTAAGCATTATTATACTCATCTTAAAGAAAATGAAATTTAGGCACAAGTAGACTATATCATTTGCCCATAATCATGCAGTTAATAAATGTGAAGCCCAAATCCAATTTTTAAAAATACCCCTGTTTCCAATTTAAGTCGGTTTTTCAATTTCCATGACCATATGCTTATAAGGCAATATCAAATTCTAGTGTGAAATGAAATCTCTTTTGTAAAATGCAATCTTTTAATCCAAGAATTTATCACTTCATGAAAGAGACTGAAAGGCTTTGTTATGTGAAAACTGCTTCCTTTAGTGATAGATACCACCAAATATTTCTACTCTGGGCTAAACTTCTTACCAGATCCTTTCCACTTTAATCTCTGACACACAGTTGATGGACCATCTCATCTCTATGCTTTCGTTAGCCTGAAGGTAAGTTTTTGCTGAAATCAAGGAAAGAAACAGTGAACCAAAGAATAATTTTAATTCATGTTCAGGTACATTTTATGAGTTTCTTCAAAGAAAATATGCTCCATCATGTAGAGTCAATTAAAATTCCAGAATAAGGGAGCTTAGCTCAAATACACTCACTTCCTCTTTGTTCTTCTAAGGATAAGAATTTACTAGTGGCCCTTGTGGCCAATGGCATGGGCTATCCTCTAGGTTAGGGTACTTGCCTACTTAGTAGCTACTTATTTAAGGGAAACAGGTTTATGGATCATACTCATCATTCTAATTTCCCTTTGTATTTCTTCCAAGATGGTGATGGCTCATTATGCCTTTTCCAAGTTTATCAAATTCTCCTTAATCACAAAATGCTTTCATCTTCTACTAAAATAACAGAACCTCAATGATGAGCCTTTCCAGTTTTAACCAGTGCATGAATTCCCTCCTTAATAAGTGGCCGTTCAGTCTCCATTCCATTTTTCTAAAGTTGGCACATTTGGCGAACATGAAGAGATGTAACTTCTAGACATAGTACATGAGACCTTTACAAATAACTACTCTAACTGGTCATTTATATCAGATGTGGCATCCCAAACATACTGAGGTCCAAGTTATATCAGCTTTTGGAGCTGCATAAGAACCAAGAACTCCCTACTATTCTAATATGGCCTTCCTTTATAAAATCACAGCTTCCCAATGCTCATCTCTCCTTTCTTGTCTTCATGGAACTTCACTTTAGTGAGGGGGAGCTCTGCACAGCCCAATCCCAACACATTCCCCTGCTGGACAGCTCCTCGAGTTCCATTGAGATCTACTTCCCCGGAATTTTCCTGTTGTCCCAAGTCTACCTTTTATGCCAAATGGGAACAGATCTAGTGGTCCTGGCTTGCACTCGGTATTCTCATTCCTGTTATATTCTCCCAAATCCCACTCTTCTTAACTAGGAATTGTCAGCCCTTCAATTGCTTCTCACATTACATAGTTTGGAATCCCTGCAACAACTCAGCCCTTGTCATCTCCCTGCACATCAGCTTCTGAGTGGTCTGCCCAGGGAAGTGGTGTGACTTCAACAGGTATATTGACACATTCTTTCTACTAAAGGAGTCAAACAGCAAATCAATGTCCCTGGCAAGCACGCCATGCTGTTGACTCACCCAGTGAATTAGACTCTCCATGCTGTTCACCTGTTCGCTGACTTTAAGAGTTCTCATGTTGTGTCCACTTCAATTGCACTGGGGGGATCCCAGCATTCTCTCTAATTTTTTAAATTAAATGTATACTGTTTTCTGATACTCTTTCTCATCTGTGGTGTGAGATCCTTTTGGATTCTGATTATGTTACCTTGTACCCAAGCAGCCCCTTCAGCTTCCCATCAGTCTGATTGACAGTGCACCAACATCCTTCTCTAAGTTGCTAATGAAAGCTTTTGACAAGAACACGGTCCCAGCAGGCTCTGAGCTCATTGCCCATGTTCTCTCTGCAGGTAAAGCCAATGACTTTCTTGATGCACTTGGGTAATTACATAGGTTGACATGGTCCCTGAAACAAATCAAAATACAGAGAGCCAGTGCTGGCTAAAACTTACATTTTTACACCTAGGATTAGGTGGTTTGTGGCATCAGTATCTACAGAGCACAGGATTTTGCAATCATTCATCCAAGAAATAATTTTTGTGTGTCTGTGGTAGGAAGATATAACATGATCATGAGATAGAGTTATAAGAAGCTGGTGCCCAGGTGTGGACAGCTCGAAGGGAGTCTAATGTTAAACCTATACTTACACAAATAATTATTTAAGTTCTACCATGAAGGAAAATAACAGAAAGAGGTTTAGGAAGAGCTTCCGTTCTCCAACGAAGTGGTAACATATAAGCACAGACTTGAAGCTAGTGTCATAATAAGGGGGTAGAGTATTATTCCCAACAGAAGGAAGTATGGGTGAAGATTTTGGTAGGAAGAAGCTTACTAAGGGGCCGAAGCTACATGGGGTAGCTGGGGCCCAGAGGGCAGGAACAGTGCAGCTGACAAGGGTGGCAGTACCGGAACCTTGGGACAGTGAAGCAACAGGGACTTTGTCCTGTGAAACAAGGGAAATTACTGACGGGTTTAAGCAAAAAGTAGAATGGGCCAGTGAGTACATTTAAAAGCCTCTCTGGTTTTTCTAGCTGTGTTAGAGAATAGTGAAGAAGGGCAGGGGAGTAAGACTCGCTAGAGTATCCAGGGCATGCTTGGAGAGGCGGAGGGGAAACCCAGTAAGTAGAGGGAAACTTCAAGTTGTTATGCATCTGCCTTGGGTCTAAGCTTACTAATAATGTATCCACTGAGTTTTTGAAGCCTATGGGTTAAAAATGGCATCTCCAAGTGCAGCTTATTATGTAGAAAAATAAGCTGTTATTGATACAATCATTTCAGAAAAATAATTGGAAAGTGTATATTTATACATTGTGTACATATTTGTACAGTGTATACATATTTGTACAGTGTGTGTGTCTGAGTATGTGTGTGTTGTGTGTGTATGTGCGTGCTATGTGTTTATATGCATGTAGAGGCCAGAAGTCAACCTCAGATGCTGTTCCTCAGGATGACTGTCCACCTTGTTTTTGAGGCATAGGCTTGAGTCTTGCTAATTAGGCTAGACTGGTTGGACAAAGAGCCCTAAGGATCCACCTATCCCAGTACTAGGATTACAGTCCAAGCTACCATGCCCAGTTTATAAAATTGATGCTGGGGACTGAACTTAGGTCTTCACGCTTGCACAGAAAATGCTTTACTGACTGAGAATCTCCCCACACTCATGTTTGTACATTTTATCACTACACCAAGTTATGGAGCAGTCCCATCAAATAATGAAAATTTTTTAAGGATCCTAATTAACTTCAAACATAGTTGCTAAATTGAATTTGAGTGGGATTTACTTAACCATGATCCCCCAAAAGTTTCTTAAAGACACAAATAATTCACTTACTGTATTCATGAAAACATATTTACATTAAAATATACCTCTTTGCTAATTCCCTGTTTCTGTGGTCTCTTGGTGATTCTATGAAACACAAATATAATTCTTGAGAAGTCACAACTGTTATGTTAAGCCTCTAGGAATGCAGAAAAATTCACCAGAAACACAATTTTCTTAAATCTGAGGCTCAGATAATAGTTATTGTCTTTTTGCTGGACATACCTACCAAATGAATAACTTCATCAATAGAGTAAAAGAATCTTGGGCAGATTTTAAAAATATTCTAAGGTGTCTTCTACAATTTATTATTTTATTTAGTATAATTCTAATTTTGGAAGTAGATTCTTGTGTGTGCATGTGCCATTTTTGCATGAGAATATGGGGGGCAGGGGCAGTGCATCACCTGAGCAGCTATTTGTAGAGGCCAGAAGTTTACATCAGGATAATCTTCCTCAATCGCTTCTCCACCTTATTTTTTGAAACAAGGCCTCTCCCTGAATCTGGAGCTCACTGTTTGGATATTGCCATGTTCTGTGTGACTGGGTAATAGTTGACACAAAGAAGGATGGAGAGGTATCTAATAATTAAATATCACACACTGACAATTTAATATTTACAAAAGTTTGGGGGACCAGGAGACTATGTTTTCCATATAACAAAGAGTCTTGAGTCTAACTCTCAAGATTTTATTCTGAGGGATGGGGTGCTCTAAGCATTCAGGAGCAAAGGGTTTGCAGAGCAAAGGACATTTCTCTGCAGGAGCTGATGAAACAATTAGCAACAAAGTATGACCTGTTTGAAGGTATAGAGCAGATGGTCACACAACAGTGTAAATAAGGCATAGTTTTTATCTAACATAAACATAAACATAAAGGGACACTGCACTTCAGAACCCTGCATTGGCATACATACCTATCTGACTCTGCCATCATAGACAGTCTTGGCTACTGGCAACTTTGCAAACATGCTTTCTGCAGAGTTCATACACGGCAGTGGTCTCCAACATAAAGATTGGCAACTAAGGAGCCCCCAGGATCTGACTGACTGTGTCAGCCAGAGCTAGACTTACAAGAGTGTGCTGCCACAACCAGAGTTTAACATAGGTGCTGGAGATTCAGACTCAGGTCCTCATATTTGTGCATCAAGCAATTTACCTGTGGAGGCATTCTCCAGCCCTGGAAATAGATCCATAAAAGTATCTTCCAGGCATGTCCAACCATTTGACATTGCGACACAATGTCATCATGTAGGAAATTCATTCTCAACAAATTCTCAATTGAGCTTAAAAGAAAATCTCATAATGTTTTAAGTAAGTTTTTAATATTGTGTTGGCTAGTTGCATTGGTGGTTCAGTGGTAGAATTCTTGCCTGCCACAATATTGTGTTGAACCACAACCTTAGCTATCCTGGGCATATGCATGCAATCTACACAGGTTAGATATGCTTATAAGGGGGCTGAGGATGTATTTCAGTGGTAGAGCCCTTATACAAGGCCCTGGGTTCAATCCCCAGTACTGGAGAAAAAATACTTACTACATTTCTTCTGTTGACAACCTTCTAAGGTAAAAAGATCAAAATGTGTGTATGTGTTCTTCAAAACTGTTTATTGTACATGTACATAGACCAAAAATAAAGTTTTATATTAAAAAGGTAGAATGCTAATATAAAATTTTGAGTATTTTTTTCATTTAACAATTAACTCAAAATACATCATGTATAACTATAGGTGCTAACACTCTAAAGCCTCTTAAAATATAGGGAAAAAATCCTTTGTGAGCTTCAGCTACACAAAGATTTAAGGAAGACACTAATCATTTATTATACAGAAGAAGTAGCTAAGTTGGTTTCTGTGAAATTTTAAAACTTACTCTTTTATACAACTCTTAAAATAAAAAAAGCTAGCATAAAGCAGAAAATATTTCCCAGAACATATATAATAATAAAAATCTCATTTTTGGAATAAAGATCCTTTAGAGGTCAACAATAAAATCACGAGAGGGAGCTATTTTAGAAACTACACCACCAACAAAAACATAAGAATGTTTAACATCATTAGTCACTAGGAGAATGCAAAATAAAGCCACAGTGAGACACCAGTACACACCCAACAGAATGACAAAAAATAAGACTGTTGGAACATGGGAGGTGATGCGGAACAGCTGGAACTTATCACTGTTGTTGGTCAGGAAGTAAAATGATATAACCATGCTGACAAATAATTTTCCATTTTCTTACACAGTTAAACATGCACCCACTCTGTCATCCAGTAATCCCACTCTCAGACATGTACCCAAGCAAAAGAAAAACTTGCTTACACAAAGACTGACATTCAAATTTTCATGGCAGTTTTATTCATAGTAGCTTTTAACTATCCAAATGTCCATCTAGTGGTGAATGGATAAACAAATTGTGGAATAGCCACAAAAGGAACATTGTTCAGCTATTTTTAAAATGGGCAAATACAACCACACAACATACAATGTCATGGAATGGATCTCAAGGTAGAATGCTAAAGCATTATATTAAGTGAAAGAAGACAGACCCCAAACAAAAGAAATACATTTTCTCCCATCAGCCTGGCATCTATGCGAGACACAGATAATATGAATTGCTGGTGAAGATATAGAGGGAAGGAAACTAATACAGCTCTGATATTCTTTGGAAAGAAAATTATAAATGGACAGAGATTTAGATCCAGAACACTTTATTCTATAAAAATAAAAGCAGCAATACATAAAGATTTATATACAAAGACACTAATTTCTGCCCTTTCACTACACTCAATGTTAAAAATCTGGGGAAAAATAAACTACATATAAATAGGGAAATGGTTGAATATAGTGAGATACATATACATACTATAGAATATTATGCTGCTATTAGTAATGTATGAGCTTGGCCATGTATATTGGCAGAGAGGAATGAATGTGGTATGACTTGCTATGAAAAGCCAAACTGTAGAAATGCTGCAGTGTGGTCTCATTATTTGGTCATGAAAATAAAGAAAACCTGTATTGTGTATCTGTTTGCATGTGATTATACAAGCTTATAAAACTAAAGATGCCGGGCATGGTGGCGCACACCTTCAATTCCAACACTTAGGAGGCAGAGGCAGGCGGTTCTCCGTGAGTTAGAGGCCAGCCTGGTCTACATAGTGAGTTCCAGGCCAACTAGGGCTACAGGGAGACCCTGTCTCCAAACAACAACAACAACAAAAACAAAACAAAACTAAACTAAACTAAAGATAAGCATACAACTGAAAGTGTAAACACCAGCTGCTTAGAGAGTAGAGGAAAGACAGATTGTTGCCCTTTTCATTGTACATCTCTATGTTAATGCCCTGTTTCAATGAACACTTACTGCTTTTGTAGTTAGAAAAGGAAAATAGTTCTAAAACTTGCAGAGTGAAACATCCCATCTTTTACTCCTTGTGGAACATCCAAAACCCAATGTAGCCGGTATACATGTGACAAGAACTTTGAAAAAGTTATCCTGTCCCTCCCTCTTGGTTCTAATAAAATATGAGGCCACATTATAGGATTATAGGGACCCTATTGATGCTGAGGTTTGCTTTCATGTAAGAAAATGTGGTTTATATACACAGAGACAAGAAAAGAGTGGAACCAGGCTTTACGCCGAAGCCTCTGAGCTTCAGGTCTCACAGTTCTATGGTAAGAGGGCTGAAGACAAAGTCTAGAACATGCTCAACTTGCAATACTGTCAGGGAAACTGGATGTCTAGAGCTGTGACCCCTAGGAGTTACGAGCTTAGGAAAAGGATTTCTGTCTCAAAATTCGATGTTAGAAGAAGAAAATATTCCCTAATAATTTAAATATAAAGTTTAGGCCTCATATAGGGTTGCAGGCTAATTACCCAAACTGAAAATCTTAATTCAGTCTAAAGTGGTCTCCAGACACTTACGGGGAAATGAACTAAATTCTTGCTGAGGAAATACACCATGAACCTCAAAAAGTTGCCAGGAATACATTCCCAAGTAATATGGGTTAATGATTTTTTAAAAAGATGAGGAAGATCAGTAAGGAAAGGTTATTATGAATGCTAGAACAAAATGTGAAATGGAATAAAATTAAAATGACTTTTGGTAGCGGTATAATCAACCATGGGATTTAAAAATACATGTACATCTTACGGGTTCATATGCTTAAAGAGAGATAGAAGAGAAGATAAAATTTGCAAAGATAAAAAACAAGGGATTGTGAAGGGGGGTGCATAAAGAGATTGTTTAAAAGAACAAGTGTATTTGAAAAAAATCAGGAAGAACTTATAAATACATAAAATGACTAAAATCAGAACAATAGCTTTATGAGCAGATTTCACATAGTGAAGAAAGACTTAGAACACTGGAAATTAGATCCAAAGAGTTAATCCAGGTTAAACACAGGGAGACAAGGAGACAGAAGATACTAAATAGTAGGCAAGAGTCATAAGTGATAAAACAGAAAGTTCAAAAATATCTAGGTAAAGTCCCTAAAGAGAAGTGAGAGCGAACAGGAGAGGGAATATCTAAGGATTTTTAAAGAACTAATGAGCAATATTAAACCCTGGATTTACTAAATCCACAAAATGTGAAATTACAAATGAAATGAGTATGTAAATTGATATAGTGAAACTGCCAAGTACCAAAGCTGAAGGATGAGGCTTGAAAGGAAAAGCGTCATTGACAAAGGATTCCCATTCCATAGATTCTGTATATGCAAGTTAACCTATTTGGTAATTTATTAGGAATCTCCGGATAATATTTGCAGAACTTTTATGGCCATTCAGGGACATGTACAAAGTGACAAAATGCTTGAGTTACTGGATACACTCATTCCCAGCCAGGGATGAACAAGGCAACACTATGCTTTCTTGTTTCAAATCTATAAATGCATATTCCTTAAACAGCCTACTTAATACCACATTTGCCCCATTTTCATGAGCTTTGCTGGTAATTTTGCTGTTCCAAATGTCTGCTTAGAACATCAAAGTGTTTGGAAAGAAAACAATGATTACAGAGCTGTCCCTTGCAAAGAAAATGCATGTGTTAGAGCTTTATTCAGGCATGAGTTACAGTGCAATGTTCATGAATCTGGAATATTCATTAAAGTTGGCGTGTTTGTTACTGTCAGCTTCATTACCCCTGTTCTATATTCCATGCACCTTAGGTGTAGAGGTTGCATTGTAGATGTGTTGTTTAGTCCTGGGCAATTCACAGACAATGTCTGTGTGTGACCAGTTGTGGTACTTGGTAATAGTCTCTGACTGGTGCAAAATAAGCTTCTTTGATGAATGGTGTCTGGGACATTTGTCTGTAAATATAAGGATACATATTTTGCACATAGCAAGAAATTACATTAGTCTAGGGATGTGACAGTCTTGGGGTTTTCTCTAAGATCAATGACCTCTCCAGCCATGCATATTTGGTTATGTTTACAGTACCACACTTGAGTTGGCTCCCACAGAGTGGGCTTTTAGTCCAATTAAGTAGCTGTTGGTTTCCCCCAAGATAAGTGTCACTACTGCACCAATGTCATATGCTGTGCCAGACGTTGATGTAGTTATTTGGTCTTGAAGCTGGTGCTGGACTATCGATTGATATTTTCCCTTGGTACCTTCCCTCATGCAACAGAGGGACAGGAACATAAAAGGTTAAAGCGGGTAAAATGTAGAGATTGAGAGTCTGCAGATTGCTGGTCTGTGGACAGGACTCCTATATTAAACTTCACCTACCCAGGGCTGAGGGACCACTGTGGAAGAGAGGGCAGAAAGATTGTAAGAGCCAGGGAGGAGGTGCATGACCATATGGAAATAGAGTCCTGCACACTCCTGGGAACCTGCTCATATTCTATGACAATGGTGTCAACATACGAAAGTCCCATGCAAATTCAGGCAGACAAAAACCCAGCATAGAACTGGGAATATGAACAGCAGACCCCAATCTTAGCTGAGGAAATACTGGCAGCTGATTACTGCTGGGTGATGAAGAGCTGATCTTCCTAAAACAAGAGACTCTAGATAGGCTGACTAGACCTTAGTGGATGGACTTGCACAGGGGAACGTCTGGGGACACTGACTTGACACATTGGGCCTTGATATGGATGACAGAGTATATGGGTTCTAGTGGGGGCACTGTGGGAGTGTGCTGGTAGGGATGGGGGTATAAAGATGATTAAGATTGAGATATTCTGTATAAAATACACAAAAATTCAACAAAAACAATTTTTTTAAAAAAAGATGGCATGTTTAGGGGCTAGAAAGATGGCTCAGCAATTAAGAGCACTTGCTGCTCTTGCAGAGGACCCAGATTCTGTTCTCAGCACCCACATGACAACTCACAACAACCAACAACTCCCAACAACCAACAACTCCAGTTCCAGGGGACCAATGCCCTCTTCTGGCCTCTGTTGGCACTGCATGCACATGGTGCACTTACATACATATAGGCAAACCACTCAAACACATAAAACAAAGGCTATAAATCTTTAAAACTATGATGTCTTTAAACAGAAACATGTGTCAAATAAGGTTATACAATTATTAATTAATGAAAATACTGTGACCAGAGGCTCATGGGAAGCTGAACTTTTGTTTTGTTTAACACAGTGGATTAGTATTCACTAAGTTAGTGTTAAGAGTGACTTAATGAAATGTAAGGGCTGAAAATGATAGATATTACTCACATTAAGAAAAATGAGCTGATGCCAAGGAATAACAGAATGAGCCTCCAGCAGGTGGTGTACCACAAAAAAATTATTCTTAAAAATGAGGGCTGCACAAAACTTTTCCAGAGAACCAAAAGTTGGAAAAAGTTACTTGCTACAAGATCCAAGATCTCACTTAACAAAGTTCTATACAAAAAATACATCTCTAGGATAAGTAAATTTATTCTGAACAGCAAGGAAGTCATAAACTACTAAGTATGTCAAAAAAAAAAATACTGTGGGGTTACAAAAAGAAAGACCTAAAATTTGAGACAGTATATGTTGGCAGAGGTGGCTAAAGCTTCAAATGTTCTACATTTATTTATTAACAAAGTAAAATTGACCACTTCAGTGTCTAGGGAAATTATTTTTTAAATAAACAGAGTTAATTTCCAAAATACTCTTAAAAATTAATGTAAAATAAGATGTGCAAGGAAATTGAAGTACAATAATTATAAACACAAAACAAGGGACTGCTAGAGGACTCCATAGGCAAAATGCTGGCCATGGACATCTGACCACCTGCATTTGATCCCTGGAACCCATGTAAAGGTGGAGAGAGAGAACCAACTCCACAGTGTTGCCTTCTGACCTCCACACACATGCTCTGATGGGGTACGCATGCACACATCATGGAAACATGCACACACACATGCGTGTGTGCACTAATAATAATTTTTAGGGATGGAAAAATCGTACCATGTGATTACTAAGCAAGTTCAGATAAATAAATGAAAGTTAAAATATCTGGGGATGGAAAAGTCTCAAAATCATTGACAACTGTATATACACAGAGGATTGATAATCAGAATCTACAAAGAACTCAAAAATTAAATGCTCGTACCCTCAAATCATCCACTGAATAAATGATCAAGTGAACTGAACAGATAGTTATGGCAAATAACTATGCTATGTATTTTCAAGAAAATGAATGGAATTGGAGATCATCATATTAAGCAAAATAAATCAGATTCAGAAAGACAAATATGGCATGACTTTTCTTATATACCAAAAATATATCTTATACATATATGTACTGTGCAGGCAGGGGAAAGCATCCTTAACTATCAGAGAAATGCAAATTAAAACTGCTTTGAGATTTCATGTTACCCCAATCAGAATAGATGCCAGTCAGGAAGCAAATACACCAGACCTGGTGGCACAGCACTCCTTTAATCCTAACATTCAGGAAGCAGAGGGGCAGATCTCTGTGAGAGATTGAGGCCAGCCTGGATTACATAGCAAGTTCCAGGCCAGCCAGGGCTACTGGGAGATCCTGTCTCAAAACAAGCAAGCAAGCAAGCAAACAAACAAACAGCAAGTGCTGATGAGGGTATAGAGGAAATGAACCCTTATACAACTGCTGGTGGGAGTATAAACTGATATAAGTGCCATGGAACTCAATAGGGAAGTTCCTCAAAAAACCAAAACCAGAAGTACCTTATGGCTCAGCTCCACCACTCCTGACAATATACCCAAAGGAGTCTAAGTCAGCATACCAGAGATGCTTGCACATTCATGTTTATTGTGATACTGTTCACAATAGCTGAGATTCTCAACCAGCCTAGGTGTCTATTCATATGAATGAATAAAGAAATTGTGGTTTATGTACAAAATGGAGTTTTATTTAGGCATAAGAACAAAGCTATGTATGTTCAAGAAAATAAATGAAATTGGAGATCATCATATTAAACCAAGTAAGATTTAGAAAGCAAACACGGCATGAGTTTTCTTATATACTGAATATATATCATATATATAGGAACTGTGTAGGAGGGAGTAAGTGTCTAAAGGGCAAGGAGTGAGGGTAACAAGAGAGGGTAGTGGGAGAGAAAGAAGACATAACCACCACATGTTCTCACTCATATGTAGAGCCTAGATTTCAATATTAGTATGTGCACTCGAGTATATGTGGCTTGTTCTAGTTTGTTTCAGTATTGCTGTGATGAAAACACTAACCAATACCGACTTGGAGAGGAAAGGGTTTATTTGGTTTACATCTCTCAGGTTACAATTCATCACTGAGGGAGCCTAAGGTAGGAACTCAAGACAGGAACCTGGAGGCAGGAGCTGGAACCAGGCCATGGAGGAACACTGCTTACTGGCTTGCTCCCCTGGCCAATGCTCAGAGTGCTTTCTTATATAGTACAGGACCACCTGTCCAGGGTGGCACCATCCACAATGGGCTGGGCCCTCCCACATGACTCAGCAATTAAGAAAATTCCCCACAGGCATGGTCACGAGCCAATCCAATGGAAGCAATTCCCTAACTGAGGCTCCCTCTACTCAGGTGTGTCAAGTTGACACTAAAGCTATCCAGCACAGGCATGAAAGTAGTAAATGTCAGATTATTTGGAGGGAGGAAAGGACACCGAGGAAAGGTGATGGGGAATGGAATTGAGCAAAGTTCAATGACACACGTATATGGAAATGTTATAAAAGACCCTTTATTTGAAGGACTGGGGAGATAACTCAGTTGGTAAAGTGTTTGACTATAGAAACTAAGCGTAGTCTCCAGCCAACAGCTTGCTTTCAATGCAGGTCTCAGCCATAACCAGAAAGAGGTGAATTCTGCTGGGGAGAGGACCCATACCTGAGATGAGAATCACGGCTACTCTCAAGCAACAAGTGGATTTCAGCCCGCACTGTGGGGCCCTGAGCAGATCATAATAATCTGGACCCAGACTTAAGACAATTAGCTATTCAAGCTGCCATATTTTTAGTCTTTTATCACACAGCAACAGGAAACTAATGCTGATTTAGTACTACAGACAAATACTAGGAATTTCCAAAGTTGGAGTAACTGTAGGTACTTCAGTAACTTAAGAAATGATAAATATTACAAAAATTATGTATTACATCTTAAACTTCAAATGAAACAAATTTTAGGAAATACAAGTTGCCCAAAATTACATTATAAAAAACAGAAGTTTTGCCATAACAAAAACTACAGGCCCACAAAAAGGTGAGTTCCATCAAATATTCAAGAAACAAATCATTTCAGTTTTGCTTAAACTATCCCTCAGTAGAAGAACCCCCACCACACACCAAGTCACTGCAAGGAAGTAACAAAAATATTATACAAATACCTAAAAAGATAAAGGGAGAGAAGCAATTACATCATGGTCTCCCCTAAAAAAATAAACACAAAAATTAACAGAAATTCAGAATAAAAAATTAAATGCATCATGTTAATTGAATTTACCCAAGGAATGCAAGATTGATTCAACTGAAGAAACCAATATTATATACCACTATAGTAGCTTATAGGATAAAATCATATGTCAATCTTAACAGATAGAAGTGTTAAAGAAAAAATTAGCATGCATTGGTAATAACAAGTGAAAACTTGAAATAGAAAAGAAGTTTTAATAAAGGAGCTCCAAATTTTATTGAAATCAACCCACTGCATGTATATGTGTGTGACTGATGTATGTGTGGGCACATATGTGGAAGTCAGAGGACACGGGTTCTGGAAATGGAACACCATAAGGCCTATGTGGCAAGCACATTTACTCGATGAGCCATCTCACCAGCCCCAGAGCAGTTTAATGAATTTTTAAAATTTAATGTGCATGAGTGTTTTGCCTGCATTTATGCAAGTGCATCATGTGTAAGCAATGACTGCAGAGGCTAGAGAGAGTGTTAATGTCCTGGACCTGGAGTTAAGGACAGTTGTGAACTGTCATATGGGTTTTGAGAACAGGACCTGGATCCTCTGTAAGAACAGCAAGTGCTCTTAAGTGCTGAATCATCTCTCCAGCCCCAAAAGCATTTTTAATAACAGAAAATGCAGAGATTAAATTAAAAAGATGAATAACTTATTCTGTATGCAGAATTTCTATGCATCAAAAGAATGTTATAAAGAAAATTAAGAGACAAACTGTAAACTATAAGTTGACACAATTTGAAATCCATATAATTGACAAAGGATCCATGGGTAATTTAGAAACCAAATATTAAAACAACTCAGTCTAAAGGTAGGCAAAAGAACTGGAATAGACATTTCACAAAAGGACAGACATGGTCAACAAATATGAACAACAGTTCAATCATCTTAGTACTTAAAGAAATTCACATTAAAACCACAAATTACCATACATTCCACATATACCACACTAGCAATGTGCATGTTTGACCCTATGAAGTATGATGATGGAAAGAAACCAGAAATCCTATGGTCTTTTAACACAAGGCACATTTTTATAACGACTCTTTAAAACTACATGATATTATTTCATAAAATTGAAGATAGGTATTCAGTACATGTAAATTGTATAAACATATGACATTGAAATTATATCTTTCAATACACGCTCCCTCCATTACACTGTGAAGTGTTCCAGAATAGTCATCTGAATTTTGTTTTTCTTTCCACAATATTTAACCCAGATAATAATATAAAATAAATGTTGCCTTTGTTGAGTTCCTCTCAAGCTGTATACTGTAATAGCGTTGGGTACAATGTTCTCTATCTGGGAAGTGATTCCAGGAAGTAGGAGAGAGGAAGAGGAAGGAGTTCCAACAGAAGGGTAATTCATCAAGATGGCCAACAGTATGGCCAATGGGCATTACCCTATTGGTCCAGTACCCTATTGGTCCACCTGACTGAGGGTCATGAACAGCTTCAGAAGCATTTATCCATTGGCTCCCGCTCCTATAATTAAGAACATTCGGGGCTTTAACTCTCCCCGAATCTAGTTTGTGTGTGGCAGAATGTGGGGCAGATTCCTTCCGGAAACAAACTCCACGAAGTCAGAAAAGCTCTGAGGCAGGAAGTCAGAGTTGACCTGAAGCCATAGGTAGGTTCTGACCGCCAGGCTCACCTACATGCAGCTGCTCAAAACTTCCTTGTAACTGATTAAAAAGGAAGTGACAGCATTGTTATGTAATAAAAAAAATCAAAGGCTGTAGGGTTTACCTAGGGTCTACTGTAGTATATGGCAGCCACTTTGCATGCGTGCTTTCATTTAATCCTTATAACGACTTGGACTTAGAACTTTCTGCTCTATTTTTGCTTATGAAGAAAATGATGCTCACTGAGAGGTAAAATAACTTTCCAAAGTCTCATAATTAAATTGTGGTACAGTAAGGACTGGTGAGCAAATCTGTCTCCAATCCAGAGATCCTTCTATCATGCCATCAAGACTATGTTATGGCTGGCATAATTCAAAGAGGCTAGAGAGCAAATGCAGTTTAGGAAAGATGACTAGGAAACGAGGTTAGGCAAACTGAAAACAAGCACTCAAGGTGGAGTGACATAATGTGATTCACAGTTGGAATGGGTCTAATATACATAAACTTGTTAAGAAAATGTGTCCTATGGTGGATTTTATACTTGTAATACATAAAGAAATCACTAAGTCTAGAAATCAGTTTTGCTTTGCTTCCTTCCTAATGAAGCTGTTAGTCACATCCTGTGACTAATCCACATTGGTAAAAAATTGGTCTAAGAACTCAAAATGTTAAATTTAGAACTTTACATGCCTTTTATACTCCAGGTTTACTCTGCAGAAAGCAATATTTCCTCTTGATACAGCTACTCTTCTATTTATCATCAGCTGTCAACTTGATACAGCCCAGAGTTATCTGGGAATCTCAGTTGGAGGAGTGCCTCAACCAGATTGGCCTGTAGGCACATTGTTGGGCATTTTCTTTGACTTTTTTTGTTATTTATTTTTATTTTATCTGTATGAATGTATTTTCTGCATGTATGTACATGTACCCATGTCATGCAATGCCCACAGAAGCCAGAAGAGAGCATTGGATCCCCTGGAACTGGAGTTATGGACAGTTGTTAACCACACCAGGGGTGCTAGGAATCAAACCCAGGTCCTCTGCAAGAGCAACCAGTTCTCTTGTTCTCTTAACCATTGAGCCATCTCTCCAGCCTGTTGGTGGGCATTTTTTTGAATGCTAATCAATGTAGGAAGGCCCAGCCCACTGTGGGCAGGACCATCCTTAGGCAGTGGGCTATAAAAGAAGGCTAGCTGAGGAGGCCAAAGGAATCAAACCAGTAAGCTGCTTTCCTCCATGGCTCCTGCCTCTGCCCCTGCTTGAGTTCCTGCCCTGTCTTCCTTCAGTGATGGGCTATGACCTGCAAGTGTGGATGAAATAAGCCCTTTTCTCTCCAAGTTGCTTTTGACCATAGTGTTTATCACTGCAACTGAAAGTAAACTAGGACAGCTGCCATAAAGCAGCACGTAATGTTTTCTCAAGAACTCAATGATATTCCTAAAACTGTGATAATCAATTTTCCTTACAAATTCCACAGCCACCTCAAAAAATGTTTAGTATTTCTAGTTTTCCAAATTTAAACCTAAAATAAGCAAAGGAAAGATAATGGAGACCAGAGTAAAATTTAATTACACAGAAAACAACAGAAAAATCCTGTATGTCAGGGTATGGGTAATCAGTGAGAAATTACCTATAGTCAACGTCTTATTCTTCTGTCTTCCTTTCTGTTCTCCTTTGTTTTTAAACTTTCCTTATTTCTTCCCTGTTAGGGCACATTGCTTCATGTATTCATTTTTGTACCAGTGTCTCAAACTGTTCATATTAACTCTACACACAAATATATTTATTAGTCACCTTTTTTTGCTGAAGTTTCTCTGGTTTCCTGTTGGTTTAATGAGCTCATCTTCCAGAGATTGTTCAGAAAGTGTTTTATTGAGTTATAGCACATACGGAATTGTTTTAAAAATATTTTTGGTATTTGGAGAACACTTTAGCTATATTAAAATGCCCTGGTCTTGTCTTTTGTTTCCCTGGGTTTCCCAAAGTGTTCTTGCTCCACTGTTACTGTCCTCTGAATGCCGCCCTTGAGAAATACGCTGCTAGCCTAATTCTTATAGGCAATGTGATTACTTTTTCTTTTGCTTGGAGGGCCTGAAACTTTTCTGTGTTTTTCTAGGATATGTATCAGGGTTGATCTTTCCAGGAACCTGGTCATCCTGGTCATTAGGAGATGTAGTTTTCTTTTTGTTTGTAGAAATATTTCTTACGTTATTTTAAACATTATTTTGTGTTTCCTTCTTGGGAAACTCCACTGTGTATGTGTTAGTCCTTCCTTGCCTGCTGTTTCCATCATTTTTCTGATGATGCTTTTCTGCTTTGGGGTCTTGTTTTCATTTTCTTTGTTATTTTCTTGCCTTAGTGTCTATTAGCAGATTTCCATTTAACTCTGCACTCCTTTGGTCCCTTAAAATTTTTTTTAAATTCCTTTCTCTTGAACCTGACTCACTGTTTATTGACTTTCTTCTTGTCATTTGTTTTGTACATTCTCAGTTGTAGAATTTTTGACTAAAGGTATTTATAATTGTTGAGAGCAACTGTGCACTTTCCTAAGCTGTTCCCTATTGTGTAAAACTGGTTTTCCAGACTGTGCCTTCCCTGTGAGACTCCATTTTACACGGTGGGAAGTCCTATTGACTGTAGGTGAGATCATTCCCCAGGTAGGGAGCATTTTGACTCTAATTTTAGGATGGAGGATAACTCTGCATTTGGATGGACATGTGAGTGGTGCTGTCTCTCTGGCACCATCTACATGGCACAGACTGATAACTGACATTCCTGGGGGTAGATGGAGTGTCACACTGTACATTTATTAGGGTGTATTGAGACCATAAAGGTACATGAGTGTATTAAAATCTTATCAGAGAAATCAGGCCTATGAACCTATTAGACATCAGACCAAGGAAAAGGTATAACTTCTCACCTGGATCCCATAAGGAAATGGACACCCAGCACTGTGATAGTGACAGTTCCTATCGACCAACTTGTGCACGTTTCAAGAATTAACAGACCTCGAACTCCTGACTGTTCCCTGCACTTCAGACCAGCTCAGTCCCTACTGTTGACACTGCCTACTCAACTGCTGTCTTCCCATCATGCTGTTTGGTCATCATCTACCCATCTATCCGTTCCTGGGTCTGAACTCAGTCCTTCCCCTTTAGCCTCTGCAGGTGGACTCAACTCTGCAGCTTTTCTCTCCATCTGACTCACAACAGCAGCTTCTCTGCAGCTCAGCTTGAACTCATTATCTTATCCAGACTGAGACTCCTATTTTCCACTTCAGGCTTCTCAGGCCTCTGTGAAACATGCTGCCTCTTTAGCCCTTTGTAGTCACTCTGTAACCTACATAGACACAGATAGATGATAGATGATATAGAGGATAGATGATAGATAGATAGATATAGATGATAGATAGATGATAGATGATAGATATTTACTATGTGATGTGTTGAGAGTTAATATTAATAATTAAGATTAGAATAAAAGAATCTGTGCTTCATATCAGCCTGGATTATCTGACAAATTGCTGCCATTGTGAATTTTCTGTTATTCAGTAAATTGTAAAATTGTGGAAAGACACAAATATGGTTGTCTCTGTTTCTGACAGTGTGCTCATGATAATAATATCCCCAAAAGCTTATTGGAGAATGTTTAGTTCATTTTGGATGGCTGTACTCGTGGATTCCTACAACTTTACTTTTGCTTTTGGAAGATGTGATGGTTAGTATTAATTGACAACTCGGCACAATCTAGAATCGCCTGGGAAGGGAAGTCTCTGAGGGATTTTATACATTAGGTTGACCTGTGGACATGTTCGTGGGGGATTATCTTGACTAATTAAGGTGGGAAGTCCTATTGACTGTAGGTGAGATCATTCCCCAGGTAGGGGATTCCACATTGTATAAAAGTGGAGAAAGTAGGGCTGGGGATGTTGCTCAATGGTAAAGTACTTGCCTGGCATGGGCAAGGCCCTAGGTTCAATCCCCAGGACTGCAGCGAAACAGAGTAGAAAAATCCATTGCTCTCTACTCTTGACTGTGGATGTGATGTGAAGAGCCACTTCAATCCCTGCCAGACTTCTCTGCGATGATGGGTTGTAACCTGGAATTGTGAGCAAAATAAGCTCATTCTCCCTTAGGGTGTCAGGGTATTTTTATCATAATAATGGAACGAAACTAAGGCAAACAAAGAATATTAGCTGAAATAATATGATTTCTACTTTTTTACATGATAGCTTTGCACAGAGTTGTTTTAATTTTCTATTCTGTAATGTTTTTCTATGTATTTAGAATGAAATGTTTGGTTGTTGTTGTTCTTGTTTTTTTGTTTTTGTTTTTGAGGTAGGAACTCATGTAGCCCAGGCTGGTCTCTAACTTGCTATATAGTTGAGGCTGGCCTTGAACTTCTGATCCTGCTTCTTCTACCTCCCAAGTTCTGGCACTGAAGGTGCATGCTGCCATGCTAGCTACGTTAATTTTTAACGTTGATGATGAGAACAGAAGATAGAAACTTGTCAAACAGTTTTAGGGACAGAGTCCTTGAAAAAGGACAGCTCTGGATGTTGTCCTTGACCAGACATCAGACATATTGCTGTTTCTGTCCTGTCTGGAGAACAGCAATGTTAAAAGTGTTGAGGGCTCTGGTTTCGTTATCTTTCTTTTTCCTTTTATACAACTACAATGAGTGCCATTGTCTGGCAGCTATACATGAGGACACGTCCAAAGCCAGGTGTACAAATACCTTATGGCTGGGCCCACTGAACTGACCAGCTCAACTCCTCCCCAAGACTCAACCCAGAAAATCCTTATTAATCCACAGATGGAAGCCCTTGATAGTCACCCATTTCTTGAGACCCACTCTACTTGATTCCTATCTCTTAAGTTTTCACCTAGGTACCTATAATAAACTTTCTAAAATACTCTGTTAGCAATCAGAGAGGTAGGTTTGGGAAAGAAGCTGGCCTTTAATTGCTATATAAAATGAGCTTTATTAAGAGAGAGAGCCAGGAAATGATGGGACGGGATGGAATATGAGCTGGCCTTGAAGTGGGGGAGCAATTAAAAGAGACACAGCATCACACAGAGGCAGTATGCTGGGGCCCCAAAAGGAGAGGGCATCCTCTATTCAATGCAGAGAGAAGCTTCTTCAGAAGAGATACCAGCCATGTAGAACACAGGAGGGGGATTGAAGAAAAGCCTTCAAATCCCTTCAGAAAACCCAGATAAAGGAGGTTTCTGACTGTTAAAGCTTTTCGGGGACTGTCAGGAAGTTGTCCGTAGCATTTGACTTAGTCTAGCCTATCCTATGTGCCAAAGGGCACAGGGCCAGGCACTAGATAGGACCATAAGCTTTTCTTACAGTTGCAAGGTGGAGAACTGGGCTTGCTTTTCCCACTGAGATCTGTGTGCTCTAGCCCACACAGCAGGGACATGTTTCAGAGTTTTGACAGACTGCAGAGAAGGGAGTGGCCTGATTTCTGATAGGGAGAAGTGACTAGAGGGTCTGTGATGTCTTTGTGTGTGAATTTTATTCTCTTAGTTCATGAGACAAAGGACCTGGAAGCCACTGGCTCAGGGTGACTTTGGTGGCTGTTGATATTCCAGAACCTTCACCCCCTGAGTTGTTGCCCACCTGAGGTGAGAAAGCCTCCACCATTCAAGGACCCTCATTCCTCCCTGTATCGTTGGGTGGGAGGCAGTTTGGTATATCTTGTCCCTCTTCTGTTAATATGCCACTCTTGGTCTGACTAGGCACCTTATACCTTACTTTCCATATGTGTCTGATTTGACATGTATTCTTTCTAGAAGGTTGACAGCCATGGAGAGTCTTCCAGAGGAGGGCTTTACATACTGTAAAGATTTTATTCCTTGGGTTGAAACTAGTGAGCTGATGTAGGAATGACTTTTATGAACGAACATAATCTGGATTAATGTCTTTTAATTAATCCTAGCAAAACCATGTGCTCTTGGGTCTTGTAACCTGGGTGCTTGATCTTGTTTCCCAGGAACCTCAGTTTGGTACTCCATCTCAAAAGTAATGAATGAATGTGGGTATGCTTGAGAGTTAACAAATAAAGAGTTGAAAGCAAGCACACCTATCTCTGTTGCACACAGTGAAGACTGGGAAGGAAGGTCGACATCAGACAAATGAGATATTCTAGAACTAGGGATGAAAAGGTTGGTCTGTTAAGATTAGGGTGGAGCTAAACTTGTACTTCCCCAGTTGAAGCTGGAGAAAACATTTTGAATAAAATTATGGGTGAGGCCTGACTCAGGGACACAGTTCCAGAAACAGAGTTCCAGAGACAGTTCTATCTACACAGTTTCAGGAGACAGACAGTTCCAAGAACTGGTGTTCCAAGAACTGGGGGAAATGGGTGTCTTCTGAAGTTGAGTCCACTCTTAAAAACTAAATTTAAGAGTCAGGCTTTTTGTATAGGTTGTAATGTTGGTGTAGTAATGCCACAAGCTGAAATCAACATTAGGGACCAGATCATGCCTCAGTCCCTAACTCTAGTCCAAGAACATATTGTAGTCTACTGGAAGTTGATTTTTGTTCAGTGAAATGATATTCAAACTAAAAATTGAAGTGCAAAGGTTGGCTAACTATGTGAATATCAACAGCAGAGTTCAAGTTCCAGGAAACAAATTCTGAACCTGAGTGTGGATTAAACTTATACCATTTGCATCATGTGCAAGACCTGTTTAAATCCCAAGTCATACTAGGTGTGAAATTTTGGAAAATGTAATCAACCTTTATGAATCTTGAGTCTTGCTTTGGCAAATAAAAGGGGGGCTGGCGAGATGGTCCAGCAGTTAAGAGCACTGACTGCTCTTGTAGAGGACCCAAGCTGACTCCCGGCACCCACGTGGTGGTTAACAACAGTCTATAATTCCAGGTCCAGGGGATCTGACACCCTCTTCTGCACTCCATGATGCAGGTGCACTTTCATACATGCAGGCAACACAATAATACACATAAAATAAAAATAATAAATAAAATATTTTTTAAAAAAAGAAAATAAAAGGAATAATACTTGGAATACAACTATTGTAAGCATTTTTATAGTACATTTTTGCTCCCTCCTACCTTGAGCAGCCTAATCTTGAAGCAAAGATTACCTTGGCCCAGTAGCCATGGCAATTAATTGAGGTGAACAAAGCAAAGATAGCTAGGTCTTTGTTTATGGCAAAGGAACTACTGACAGTCCCTACTAAAAGGAGGGGGGGCACAGTTGTAGGAACCTTACCTAGGGGATGCTAGCTATTGCTACTCTTACCCCATCCCCAGTGATCTTGGAAGATACTAGATTATACAAGAAGTGTAAGTTAAACTGAAAGGGGAACTCCTTTCAGTTTTGATGAGGTTGTCATCCATGATAGGGTTGAACATTGCAGTGACATAGCTGTTTTGGAATATCCATGCTTCTATAAGTAATGTCTCACTGTGCTCTGTTAAGTAAGCCCAATAAACTCATTGATTCATCATGTTGGACTTTTGTGGAATACTTTGGTCTGTCATGATTCTCTATCTAAAGTGAATCAACGTTTGTTCATGTCTCCCCCCAAAAGTTAATGCAATAAAATGCATAGGATATATTCAATAAAATGCCCAGGATGTGGGAGATTGACTAGTATTTATTATTATTATTCTTAACTGTTTCTGATGAATGCAATTGAATGTAGCTCCCATGATATCTTTTAAAAATGTTCTTTACATTTTAGTGTGTGGTAGTAGTGGTGGTGGTAGTGGTGGTGGTGGTGTGTGTGTGTGTGTGTGTGTACTTGCATACCAAAGCACCTGCCATGCCATGGCACATGTATGAAAGTAAGAATGACAACTTGAGGGAATTGATACTTTCCCTCCACTGTAGGTTCTGGAGATCAAATTCCAGGCAATTTCAAGTGAAGCAAGCACTTTTACATGCTGATCCATCTCAGTAGCCCTTCTTTATTTTATATATTATAAAAGTAGTTTTTCACTAGGTATGGTGGTACATGTCTTTCATCCCAGTCTTTGGGAAGCAGGGAGAGGTAAATCTCTGAGATTGAGGCCAGCCTGATCTACATAGTAAGTTCCAGGCCAGCTTGGACTACAGGGGAACTGTGTCTCAAAAAAGTAGTTTTTTTTCTTATTGAGAGCCCCATTTTGTGTCTTACAAATGTACAGTTATATTTTTGCTCTTTATTTGTGATAAGCTGTGAAGAAGGAAGTCAGTAGGCCAGTTTTACAAAAAAGAATCAGGCTTATAGTTTAGCCCAGGAATTTATGTCTAATTAGAGACAGCAGAACTAGGATCCACAACAAGAATTATCTGACTATAATATCCATAATCCCATCCTACTGTTTCCCATGATCCTTTTCACCGACTGCTTCTCTAGCACCTATATTCCGTAACATGTGGTGCCTTGTGTTTCATGTTGTCTTGTTTCTGCTTTTTGAGTTTTTAGCCTCAGAACTATAGTGTGCTCTTTGAATAATGTGATGGCTAATCTTGTCAGCTTGACACACCTGGGAAGAGGGAACCTCAGTTGAGGAATTTCCTACATTATACTGGCCTGTGGGCATGTCTATTGGACATTTTCTTGATTGCTGGTTGATGTAGAAGGGCACAACCTATTGTGAATGGTACTAATCCTAGGCAGGTGGGCCTGGTCTACATACAAAAGCTGGTTGAGCAAGCCAGAGGGAGCAAGGCAGTAACCAGCATTTTTCTGTTGTTTCAAGCTCCTGCCTTGAGCTTCTCTCTTGGCTTCTCTCCATGATGGACTGTAACCTGCAAGACGAAATAACTCTTTCCTTCCCAGGTTGTTATTGGTCATGGCGTTTGACACAGCAACAGAAAGCAAGCTATAAGAAATGATAAGGGAGCTGGAGAGATGGCTCAGCAGTTAAGAGCACTGGTTGTTCTTACAGAAGACCAGCATCCACATGACAGCTAACAACTGTCCGTAACTCCAGTTTCAGGGGATCCAACAGCCTCTTCTATCTTCTGCAAGCATTGCACAACATGGATACACTTACCTACATGCAGGCAATACACACATACACATAAAATAAAAATAATAAATAAAAAATTTCTAATTAAAAAAAAAGAAATGATGAAGCTATTTGGGGTTTGACTGTTTATTTGCTTGTTATTAATGTCATTGCATTTCTTCCTCAAAATGATATCAGATTCTGGGAAAATTCTCTGCAAATGCTTATTAAGTTGATAACAATCAGTTTGCATAGTGTGTACTTTTCTGGAGGAAGACATAGCTTCAGATTTTCCCAGCTGTGCCTCACCATCTCCATCCAACTGAACATTCTTTAAAAGTTCAAGACAAATATCATAAAGGGAAGCTCAAAAATTCAGAAAGAATTTTAATATAAAAACAAAATAGAATCCAAATATAGAAAGCATCAGACTTACTTGGTTTTCTAAGTTGTTTTTTAAACTGTGAGCTATTTGAATTCCAAATTTGTAGAATAATATAAATATATTGATTTAGGAGAAACTGTGTTGTTGCTACGAAAATATTTTTCTTAGAAATACCAAGAAAACCTGCTTATTCTGTACCAATACCCATAGCCTTACATAATCACCATGTTCTGTGACCAATGTGTCAATCCTTGCAACAGGTTAGCTCTTAAGATGTATTAAATGCATAGCATAGACTTACCAAGCAAGTTGGCACGTGCCTGGATTCCCTCGGGATCCTGAAGCAAGAGGATCATCATGAAGTCACTATCAGTCTAGCTTATTGTATGAGACCTTGCCTCAAAAAGCAAAGCCAAAATAAAAACTCTGGTAAGGTGGTAGCTTAGAAACCATGTCAGAGTGAATAAGCTGATTTATTAGGGCAACAAAGGGAAAAGGAATATTTTGTCACTCTACCAGTTACTCTCCAGACCCCAGGATCCATTTGATCATCACCCCTAACGAGCTACCTTTACCCTCAGGTTCATTGCTGCAACGTCAACCAATGCAGGGGCAGCCATATCTGCAGATGTCAGCAGGTTCCAGATGACTGCAAACAAGGCTGGAAGACATCTTCCAGGAAAAACTACAGACGCTGCATCAACAGGGGCTTTATGGAAGGGCTCCCCAGTGACCCCTCTCTGAGACCACCATCAGCACCCCAACTGGGAGCTGGGAAGTTGTAGAAGTGAAGCACAAACTTAACCAGTGTTTGGCCATGCCTTGGCCTTCTCTGCCTGCCTGGCCAGACCAGACTACAGAAGCCATCGCTGGGGAGAGAGTGTCTCAGCTATCCCCAGCTCATGGAACAGAGCCAGTTAGCGCCACAACAAAATTTCATACAGCAACAATACGGGAAACCTCAAAGGAAGACCAGGGTGGATGAAAATCAACATGAAGTATAGCCTGGAGCAGGACTAGAAGACAACATGGAATCTGCAAGCAGCAAGATGTGAAACAACGTTCAGGCCAGTCAGTTTCATTATCCTGTATCTCTACCCAGCTCTCATTCTCCTTAGAGCTGTTCCTTAGTTATACACACCCAAGAGCAATGTAAGCAGGCTAGCACTGTCCTCTACTTTCTGTGCCTTTTTTGACTTTTTTCTTTTCCATAATCTTTCTTCTTATTTTTACCTTTCCAAAGAGTAGAGGCTGACCTGGTTTACAGGAAATTTCCAATTCAACCACCAGAGAAATGAGAGTACTCTAAGATATCTGACTGTGTTTAATCTACGAATAATCAAAACCTCCTTACCCCCCAACTTATATATGGGAAACATATAGCCACCATTATGACAATGTAACAAAAGTAGAACTTTTCCCACTAAGACCAGGAGCAAGACAAGGGTGTCTACTCTCTCCACTACTATTCAATACAGTGCTTTCAGTCTTAGCTAGAGCCATAAGACAAGAGAAAGAAATAAAAGAGATACAAAAAGGAAGAAGTACAAGCATCCCTATTTGTGGACTATGTAGTTCTGTATCTGAGAGACCCAGAAAGGCAAGCACTATGTATACACTCCCATATGTACATTCTAGCTATGAATTCTTAGAGTAGTATATTTAACTTGGATTCTCTGTAGAGGCCAGGTGGATAGAAATACATCATTAGATGGAGGGGGGAGAAAAGGCCTTGAAGGATGAGGTGTAGAACACAGGGGATATGAAAGTGGAAATGGCGAGTCCTAGAGGTGGAAAGGTTGAAGTGGGGGTACGGTAGGCAGGCAAGACAGAGGAGAACCTAGGGGAGAGATAGCCAACACTAAGGGTGTCTTAAAAAGCCACGTGGAAATCTACTATTTTATAAGCTTATTTAAAAATACAATTCGAAAAGAGAGCTTGCACAGAGGTACCCTGCATGGGTGGACAGATGTTCCTCCCAGAAGCCATTGGTTATTAAAGAAAAGCCAGGGGTGGGATACTTCTTACATGTTGTTGATCAGGGAGGCCCTGGAGGCCCTCAAAATAATATAGACATTTGCCATTGCTCTTGATGGCCTATCAGAACCTGATGGTATGAACTTATAGCTGAAGACACCACACACTTTGGTAGCAGGAAATGGAGAAATCAAGCTGGAGCTGAGCTGGAAACTTCCTCTGTGCTGGCTAGCTTTCATAGTACTGCTTTGTTTTAAGCACCTGCTATGCAGGCTGCTGAGGAAGAGAAGTCATCAACAGTCTTACCAAGCTGTGACACAACCCTGTGATCTATAATAATGGCTTGCCAGGCAAGATATGCCCACTGCTACAATTGTTACATGAATGTTACAGGGGTAACTGCTTCCTGTTTGGATTGGAAACCTGCTCCATGAGAGGGAACTCAAGCCTGGTGTTATAACCTGGTCAAGAGCTGGTGGCTCGGGAGATCACAGGCCCTAGACAGAGAACCTACTGTTAACTGCTTTTGTTAACTGGACATGTGATCAAACTACCTTCTACATACTCATGTTTACACATAGATTAATGTTCCTGTCAGCCTTCACCAGAGAAACTTATTGCAGTGGGCAATGGTTAATGCAGAGATTCATACTTGGTTGAAATGCCAAGTATAGGGACAGTGGAGTTCTCAGCCTATGTCATCCTTTCCAAGGCTCAGGGGACATGGTAGAAGAGGTGGTGAAAAGAACATAAGAGTTGGACATGTGCTGAGGACAGAGGTTGATGTGGAGTGGATGAGGCCAGTCTTGAAGGGAATACCTTTTTTCTTCACCTTTGATTCTACCATCCCAAAGGTGCTAACACAGCACCCTACTGTCTGGGATGAATCCTCTGTAAGTACTCAGCAGTTGCAACTAGTATTGAATCAAATTAGTGAATTTTTTTTTATGCCTTAGTTCATTGATTTACACTATTAAACTAATCATCACTTATTCTCCTCCAAAGAAAGGATGAGTAAGTCACAGGATCCCTGGAATCAAAGGCAATAAAAATACAAAATAGTCCTTAGTAAATACCTGCTGGATGAATAAATGTCAACACTAAATTCTGAGACGTGTGGGATGAGGCATTATGCCTGTAATTCAAAAGAGGCTTCATAGTAACTTCTTAT
>NW_008335784.1:670320-714524 GCF_000622305.1 Nannospalax galili | reverse complement strand
TTTTCTGTCTTTTTGAGACCGGGTCTCCCTGTAGCCCCAGCTGGCCTGGAACTCACTATGCAGACCAGGCTGGCCTTGAACTCACAGAGATCCGCCTGCCTCTGCCTCCTGAGTGCTGGGATTAAAGGTGCGTGCCAAACATTCCTACAGTTTCAATGATTTGTATTAATAGTATTATTCTGTAGATAGGAATTTTGAGAAACAGAAATATTTCTACCAGGATGAAGGCATCAAAGCAGAAATCTAATTCTTTTCCACAGAGCATGTGTTGTCTAGAGAGTGATCATGTATTTGGGAGAAGTTAGCTCCATATACCCAGTGCAACAGTCATTTATGAGATGTGTACCCTACTGCATTTCAGAATAGGGAAATTACAGTTAAAACACATTCTGAAAAAAATCTGTTCTATATAAGATTTATGTGGAAGGGTACAAATATAATGTGGCTAAACAACTTGAAAGTTAATTTTAAAAAGTATACTTTTTCATTAGAAACAGATCCATACTCAAGGTCAAAAATCAAATTTGTGTCATTAAAACAAATAAGTCAGTAAACTTTCAGAGCATCTAGAAATGACTTTATTCATCATAGGACCTTGGCGTACAGTAGAGATGTCATCCAGTGTCAGGTTGTGAGCATTGGCTCACCACAGACTAGAAAAAAATACATTCCTGCCCTCACACAATACATAAAGTTAAATCTCAGTTGTGTTAGAGCCAAATAAAAAAATAAAAGCTTTGAAACTTTTGTTTAAAAGAGAGGGGTGACAATATGAGGTATCTTAAAGCTGACACTAATTTAAATCACAAAAAACGCACCTCACGGGCCTGGAGAGATGGCTCAGTGGTTAAGCGCATTGGCTGCTCTTGCACAGGACCATGGTTTGGTTCCCAGCAGCAACATGGTGGCTAACAACTGTCCTTAACTCCAGTTCCAGGGGATCTGACTCCCTCTTCTGACCCCCTCAGGCATTGCATGACACAAGTGCACTTACATGCATGCAGGTAATACACTCATACACATAAAATAAAAATAATAAATAAAATATTAAAAACCCCACAACTTGTAAGGGAAAATATCGATACATTCTACATTAAAAAATTCATTTTTGCCTATATAGAGCAAAGACTATCATAGGCAAGTTAAAAGGACAAATGAATGTAAGAGAAGAAAATTGCAGTGAAATGTCACTTAATTAAAATATATTAAAATATTCATAACAATTATGCATACCAATTCAAACATTACATTGGAAAAATGGTACCATATGAATCTGTAATCCTTAGAAGAAACACAGGTAGTGTATATATTTGTATGTGTGTGCATCTAACCTTAGGTATAAGAAAATGGAAATTAAATGGTAAGTGGTAACAATAACATGATTGACTTTGTGTTATCAGACTGATAAAAGAAAGGACTATGTTCTATCAAGTGCTGTCAAGAGTCGGGGATGGCTGCAGTTTATTCAGAGAGCACACAGCAGCAGTTCCGTATGTACACGAGGCACTGCAAAAATGGCCGTGAGCCTCGGGTCTCCCATTGCCACAAGTAAGGTGATTTTGCACATTTTCTCATCAAGGGACAGAGTGTTTCCTCTTCTATCTAGGCCGACCTTCCATCTTGTCACTTTTATGGACAGAATGCAGCAAAATAAAGATGCCTCAAGTGTACTTAAGCTGTATCTCTAGTCTTGATTTCTGTGACTGCCTTCAGAGCAGGTCTGTTAAAGACAGAAAAGGAGATCCACACAGAGCAGAGGAAAGTTGTCCCAGCAGAGGTGGTCTTAGACCAGCCAGGCCCTAGCGGAGCCACATCTGGCTCAGATGCATGAGCAAAAGTAACTACAGGAATTTCTTTAGCCCAGAGGTAAGCGTTTCAAGTTGAGATCAAATTTTCCTTAGAAGGCTCACTTGTGGACACACAGACTATGCCCAGGTCAGTACCTCTTCCAGCTCCTATCTTAATGCAGGGCTATAGTTTCCTGTAGAGTCTTTGAACAACCCTGATGGTCATAGTCAATTAGAAAGCCTTTTGGAACAGTAGCAAAAGCTCCTATGAGTTCATTTCAGTCATTCAAAGTTGTTTTGAATTATTTACATTAGGTCTATTTTGTACATGAGAAAAAAGTCCTTTTGTAATGTCAGTCTCTGAGCATTGACTCTTCCATGATTTTTCTGGAAAATTCCTGGTTGAATTCCAGAATCAATGGTCAAATAAAATGGCTGAGATAAGCACATGGATATTTATTCATTTTCAAACTATTGAACAATATATTTTCTAAAGTCATAAATTAAGTCAGACAATATTTTGCATTAATTTCTTTTTTAAATATATTTTTATTTATTATTTTTATTTTATGCATATGAGTGTATTGCCTGCATGTATGTGAGTGCACCTGTGTCATGCAATGCTGCGGAAGTCAGAAGAGGGTGTCAGATTCCCCTGGAACTGGAGTTAAGGATGGTTTGTAGCTGCCATGTGGGTGCTGGGAATCAAACCCAGCTCCTCTGCAAGAGCAGTCAGTGCTCTTAACCGCGGAGCCATCTCTCCAGCCCCATGCATTAATTTCTAAAAGTGAAAAATCTGATGTGGCTAACAAAGGGAGGTAGATTAAAAATCTAGGGGTTCTACTTGTCAGGCCAATAATGTAACAACCGGTATAATGTTTTTCACTGAAATATTTGTTTTCCATTGAAAAATTTCATCATAATCACAAAGCAACTATTTATTATTTATTATTATTAAGAATTATAGCATATCTGATCTCATTTAGATACAGAAATTGTTCTTTCCATTTTACAGATGCCGCTCCTGGAATAAAAAGAGACTGAAATCACTTGCGTATGAAACCTGGGTTTGGGCAGAATTATCACTCCAAACAATGCTCCTAACCACACTGTACTCCATGTTAAAACAAGCACAGGCAGGAACTATTATACACTGTACTAAAACTCACAGAATCTTTCCTAATAGGCAATCCCATTCCTATAAAACTCTTACAACCTCCAGCTTAAACACCAGCATACTAAGGATCATGCCAGGAAAGCATCTGTTCCCACATTGTGTCTAACAGTGCTGGGACTCAATGTTAAGCTTTGGGTCTTGTTTCTACTGTGCTTCGGTTGGGGTTGGGGCAAGCTTGAGGGACTGTAAAGAGATGTTGTGAAACGTGGTGAATTATGAGATAGATTATTCCTGGGGCAACAGAGAAGAGGACAGTGGGCAGGATTTTCTCTAGAGCCTTGGTTCAGATAAAGAATTGCAGGAGTCAGTTTGTAGGAACTGTTTTGAAAACAGCTCAGAAATCCTGTCTGGTGAAAGAGGACCAAGACCAAACTCTGGGGATGCTGAAATTAATTAAATGAACAAACAAGAGGTCATAGGAAAGCAAATATGAAGGTGAGCTACCTGACCCTGTGTAAGCACTCTTCCCTTGAGGCTGGGACTGAGTGACTGCCAAGAACAGGAACCCAGCCAGTGACTGTAAGCACAGGAGCCTGGAGGACTCAAGGCAGCTAAAGCCACTTCCATAGGGACTGTAAGCTTCCTCTTATGTCCCAACTGAAGTGGCCTAGAGATCGCTATTGTAGTTCTTTTTAAAATTTTATTTTATGTGTATGAGTGTATCGCCTGCATGTATGTAAGTGCACCCTTGCGTCGCAATGCGGGGGTGGAGGGGTTGGGCGGCGGGAGGGTGTCAGAAGAGGGCATTGGATCCCCTGGAACCGGAGTTACACATAGTTGTTAGCCGACATGTGGGTGTATGGATTCGAATCCAGGTCCTCTACACGAGCAGCCATTGCTCTTAACTGCTGAGCTATCTTTCCAAACCCTCTAATGTAGTTCTTAACGAAGATGGAAAAAGGGGCATGGCAAAAGTAGTTCCAGTACTCAGCAGGAGGCAGAGTTTGAGGCCAGCCTGGTCGAAGTAGGAAGTTCCAGGCCAACCAGGGCTACAGAGTGAAACCCTGTCTGTCCCAAATAGACAAAAAGACAAAACAAAACAAAAACCAAAAGCAAATTAAAACAAAACAAAACACAGCAGATGGGCTTATTACTGATATTGACGCTTTTGGAGTCCCATCCACAATCAGGAAACCAATTAAATTTAAAGGTTTATAATTACAGCTGAGGAGGCTAGGGGCCAGGGACCTGGGCTGGCAATCCCTAGTCTGTCATGTCATTGTTTTCTTGGTCAGGAAGGGGAAAGAACTCCAAGAATGACAGCACGTGAAGATGGTTGAGAAAAATAGCTCTTTCCTGGGAACAGCGCTTTGCCAGGCTGTTACACTATTTCCAGCCCCGGGGGCAAGAGCTGAATGGATCACTTTATTCATGTCTGGTTTGCAAATGCAAAAGCAGTGCAGGACTGCAGTTCAGGCCTGGCTCCCTGCAGCGAGCAGAGCTGGGCCAGGCGCCGCCCACGTGGGTGGTGGCGAGGATGACTTATCACTGGCCCCCTCCCACAGCAGAGGCGGGTGAGCCTGGACGCCCAGCTGTCAGGCGCAAGGACAGAGGTCAGCATGCGGGCTCACTGGGGCAGGAGGGAGTGGCTGGTGACAGGTGCAGCCCCGTGGTCCCTTGGCAGCTGGAGCGTGGCTAGGAGGCCAGAGTGGGGTGCGTGTGCGCCATCCCGAGATGCTTTAATGCTCGCGGGCGCCACCTTTTCCGGGTCCCCAAATAGAAACTGCCACTCCTGCCCTCACTCCGACCCCGCCCAACCTCTTCAGAGCTCTGCCTACCTTCTGGGAACTGGGCTCATCAGACCCACAACAGCTGTTGAGCCTCCGTGAGACCCAAAAGGTCTGAAGGAGCATAACAAGGAGATGAATATTTCCATGTTGGAATTCACAGAGAGCGTGGTTTCTACCCGAATGGATTAAAGAATGCAAAACACCTCAGCCTTATAAATAAGTAGCTTGGTGGTTGAATGCTCAAAATGAGCCCTAGCTTGCGTGACTCTCCCTAACATCGCCCCAGCCTACGTTTTGAAGAAGCTGTTGAGAAGCGGTGGATAATCACAGACTCCACGTCATTAGATCAGTTAGTGTGCATTTTTTTTTAACTCGTCAGTACAATTGGCTTGATTTTGTGCTTCCCTGAGCAGTTTGCTGTAATTAAGGGTCCCTGGAACTAAGAGCAGACAAAATACAATCAGTGCTAGTGTGAACAATAGTTACAAAGACAAGTTATCAGTGGTAAAAAAAAAAAAAAAAAAAAAAAAAAACAAAAAAAAAAAAAAAAAAAGGACTTAAATTCCCATGGTCTCCAAATGACCAGCTTTTTAAAATATGAAGCAGTTTATAATGGAACAGAACCATGTGCTGGGGATAATGAACAACATTAAATTGACCTTACCAAATCTCCGAGACATAAGCGTTCTATTTGGGGCCCTTAGATCCTTCTAGAAATGTTGCAGATTTGACATTGCCAGCTTGGTCATGGGTGCTGGCTGCAGAAAGGGTGGTGATGATAAAGGTCCCCGTACACATGTAAAGTTTCTGTGATAATGAGGCCTCTGACAGGGTCCCAAATGAAATGCTAGCCAAGCCAATGTCTGGAAGAACAGAGTGCATGCAGAGAAAACCACAAATGCCTTGGGCAGGTTGGCTCCAGGACACTCTGGTGGCCATTGAGACTGAGCACAGTGAGGGAAGAAAAGAACTCTTGGAAATGGCATTGGGGGTAAGGACTGAGATTATCAAAGGTCTCACAGACTCATGGTATTTTGGTTTTCACTCATGAGATGAAAGGCCATTGCAGGTTTGCAGAGAAGTTAATGGCATATTCAGAGGCTGAGGATATAGCTCAGTTGGGTGCAGTGTTTGCTTAGCTTGCCTGTGGCTCTGGGTTTGATCTCCGGTACCCCATAAACTGGGACATAGTAGTGCATGCCTGTAATCCTAGCACTCAGAATGTGGAAGCAGGGGCTCAGCAGTTCCAGGCCATGCTGTCCTATGGAATGAGTTTGAGACCAGCCTGGCTTAGAGACTCTGTCTCAAAAAATAAGTAAATAAAAATTTTAAAAATTAAAATGGCATAATTAGGTTTAAAAGCTGTAAAAACATTCTTGGGGCTAAAGAGCTGGCTCAGTCGTTAAGAGCACTGGCTGTTCTTGCAGAGGACCTGGGTTCAATTCCCAACACCCACACGGTGGCTAACAAACATCCTAACTCCAGTTCCAGGGCATCCCACCCCTCTTCTGACCTCCTCGGGCATTGCATGACATGGGTGCACTTACATGTATGCAGGCAATATTCTCATACATATAAAATAAAAATAAAAAATAAAACATGCTGGCTAGTGTGGGGACACAAACAGAATTTTAGTTGAAAGAAGACTAGTTAAGAGGCCATTATCATAATGGCAGCTTAGATGGGGATGGTTACAACAGGGTGGGTGGGAAATAGCCAGGTTCTGATAGCACTTTGAAATGAGAAGACAGGAACTGCCAGTCACATGGAGACTGAGAGAAAAGGAGTCAAGCGTAACTTGCCACTTGCTAAGACGGAGGGAGGAGAAAGGGTAGAAGAAATAACTAAGAGGTCAGGTTTTGTCTTATTTACCTCATTGCTTTCTCTTGAACCTTGTGTCTTTCCACACAGTATTTAATTGGCCCTAAGCTCTATGTCCCTTGACAAAGTACAATCTCTCCCTAGCTCTCCCCTTTTATGATTATTCTGCATCTTGCTCATATTCCCATTATGCAGAAAAGTTGTTAAAGAGTATTTTCATAGAAATATTGGGATCATTCCTTCTTTAAATCTTGTATTTGAGACACCGATAGTCACTTTTTTTTTTCACTTGAGCAATTAATTCCCATTTTCTATGCAGGCTCTGAACTGTTAAAGAGAAAAAAAAGACCTTTAAGCCCCTTCAGGCAAGAAATTTCTGCATGTGTAGGAGAGTAAAGCTAAAGACAGGCTCATGACACTTGCAGGGGAACATCACAGACATCGTCACACAGCCTTCCGTCATCTCTTGCCATTTTTTAATCATTTCACATCCAGAAAGGTCCTTGTTGAAATGGTCAAGGTGCACAGTATGTAAGGTATCAAAGGGAACTTGTTACAAAAACAGTAAACACAGGCATGCAAATCATTTTTCCAAAGGTTAAAATGTGATCTATATATACCTGTCACTTGGTTCTGTATTCTAGAGCTAGGGTATAGCTCAGTGGAAGAGCATGTGCTTAGTGTATGCTAGATTCTATCCCTACATACTGCAAAAAAGAGAATCTAGTGGAACTTTGACTCCTGTGTTGGGACTTTCACAGTATCTTAGGCATTCTCAGCAGTACAACCACTCGGGTAAAAAGAGATCCATTTTTCTGAATTCCAAGAAGAGAAATTGTGGACCACATCCTCTATCTTTGCAAAGCCTACAATCTTGTTAGGGGGTCCTGGTATAAAGAGACAAAGGCCAATTTACTGTTAGTGTTTCTGACATGGGGGGCGGGGGGACTCTAGTGGGATTTGGGAAAGACTCATTACTTTCCCCACTGATCATCTTTTTCTCTTCTACCTCCCCCTTCCTCCCTTCAATCCAGGAGCAGCGGCTATTATCAAAGGTATTGATTTCTGCCTGAAGCATGCAGGAAGTGGCTCAGCAGCCACACTACCCCAGTTCCTGAGAGGAATCTATTGGCACAAAACTTATTTACTCCGACGGGCCGCAGATGAGAGTGGCAATAACATCACCAGCAACACCACCAATAACAATGGAAGCTAACACTCTGGAAAGTTCCTGTACACTTGGCCCATTCTTTAATTCACCCACAACCTTGCCAGGCAGGTTCTGCTAATTCTTCGTTTTCAAAGATTAGGAGATTGAAGCATAAGGGGGGGGGGTGTCAGTAAGCAAACATGGAGGCCACACACTAGTAAACTATGGGAGTTGCTTTCCAGTTTACATTTGTGGGGTTCCAGTGTTCTTTTATTACTGGCTTTATGTCCAACCCAAGTTAAAAATATCATTTAAATGATTTTATTTTTTAGTAGGATGATCAAGGCAAAAAATTATCTTCAGAAGGTTGATAAAAAGTAAATAAATCATCAGAATGATTTTTATAGGGACAGCAATGTGCAGGATTTGGGTTATAAGACCGTAATAGGGGCAAAAGTCCACTGGGGCAAGTATATATAAACCCTTTGGAAATGTTTGTTCCAACAGGGAACATTTCTTTAAAGGTTATGTGAGCTGATGCAAAGTAGATGAGATGTAACATTCAGAGGGAGCAGCAACAAATCTTTAGTTGGTAAATAAGGGAGATCATCTTTGAGATTGCAGTGATCTCTGGTCCTCTGGGCATGGCATGACTGCTGTGGCCTTGAACCAGAACAATGTGGAGCTCTTCATGAGATCAAACCTATTAATACATTCCCTCATAGAAAGGGAGTCACCAGTCTCTCCTGACCCCTAGCTTCATTGCTCTTGGAGGGAGACAGAAAGTTGCCTGGGGTTTGAGACTCGAGTAATGCAGCTTTCCTGAGTCATCCCATGTAGATGACTGCTTTTTCCATCATTCAGTTCTTTTTGTCGCCCAAGCTCCTATAAATGACCCCAATAAACTCATTAGTTCACCCAGCTGAACTTGGATGAAATAGTTTCTTCTGCCTGTTTGTGTCCTATCCAGGGTGAAAAATTATTTCTTTACATCTCCCCAGGAGATCAATCTTTTGATGCTGACATCCTATGAGGTGGCCAGGCTTCTTTAAAACAAATGCCTATTGGTTTTGTAGCCCTAGGTAAATGACAGGATGGGACAGAGCAGGGTCTAGTATTATTTCCATGCTTTAGAATTGAAATCTATCAACTTCCAGGCCAATTTTTTTTAGGCCAGAGTCCTGTGAAAACAGCACAGATTCAAATATATAGACCTTAGTAAAAATATTAAAATGCCTTATTTCAGAAAGCTGGGAATTCTCAGTACCAAGAAAAATGTGCAGTCTGAGATGACAGCTGGACTTCGGCTTCGTCTGAGTCATGCAAAAGCACTCATCACCAAACCTAAGATTTTGTGATATCTCAAGTGCTGAGAATAACAGGGGCATGAAGCTGGAGTGATGTCTCAGCAGTTAAAAGCATTTGCTGCTCTTGTAGAAGATCCAGGTTTGGTTCCCAGCACTCATTTGACAGTTCACAACTGCCTATAACTCCAGTTCCAGGGGATCTGACATCCTCTTCCTGCCTCTGTGGACACCTGGCATGCACATGGTGCACATACATACATACCTGCAGGCAAACAGTCATAAACAACAACAACAACAACAACAACAACAGGGGGAATATGGACAGCAACATAAAGCTTCCTACTGAGTTGCATCTCTGCATTTCCAATTATTATCTCTAAGAAATCCATATTTTTCCCATTGCAAATCAATCAGCTTTTACCATTACTAGACTGTCCTGACAAAAACAGTTGAAATTACTCTGGTTTTCTGGCCTTGAATGTGCTTCCTTTATTTGACAAAGTATTAGTTTTAAGATCCAAGGTCTTAAAATATTAGGACTTTTATTTATTCTCATTCATAAACTATCCTATTTTAATTTTTAAAATTACAGTTGTTTCTAAAGGCTATTTTTATTGTGAAGGTGTTAATTATTTTCTGGGGCTAAATTGTAATAGCTGACCTAATTATTGTAGGTCCAACCCTGAAGATGCTTTATTATTGCGTTGATTTAGCTCCACTGAGGGACTGACCTAAAATGTCTTTGCTTTTTAAAGCTAGAAAATTTAATACTATGATTGGTTTGTTACAAGTTTCCATCCTCTGGGCCTTCATCTCACCCTCCAACTCAGTTTGCCTTCAAGGTGGCAACCAGGTGAAGTGCATGCAGAGATGCAGCCTTGTCCCCCTCTGTTAAAACACCTTTCTCGGGGGGCTGGAGAGATGGCTCAGACGTTAAGAGCACCGACTGCTCTTGCAGAGGACCGGGGTTCGATTCCCAGCACCCACATGGCAGCTACAAACTGTCCTTAACTCCAGTTCCAGGGGAATCTGAAGCCTTCTTCTGACCTCCGTGACACTGCATGACACAGGTGCACTCATATACATGCAGGCAATACACTTGTACACAAAAAATAAAAATAATAAATAAAATATTAAAAAAAAAAACTTTCCTGGGGATTCCCTCACTGAGGGAAAACCAAAATTCCTCATAATTGCTTAGTCCCTGAGTGATCTCGCCCCTGTAATATATAACAACTAACTTGAGAAAAGAAAACATACACAAAGAAAGACATTAGCAGTCCAAGATAATTTTTCAGAAACAGCCCAAATAATGTGTTGCATTCAAGGCAATGAGTCATTATCAGTGGGGAGGAGTTTGATAGGAACTGGCAGGAAATAGGTTTCTGGGGTGTGAACAGTGCTCTATTTCTTGTCCTGCGTGTGGGTGCACTGTACTCGCTTTGTGATCATTCATTGAGTCATATACCTAGGATGTGCCTTGTAGCAGGCTAATTACACTTCAGCACAAATGCTGAAGAAAAAAAAACCAACCTGGGAGGTGGGGAAGAGAAGAAAACAAACACAAAACAACCCTTTCCAAGAGTTTTGTTCAAAGGGGAAACAAGGAAAATGATCAGCAGCTGGAAGAAAGCCAGCTAGAGGGTCAAGGGCTTTGTTTTTGCTTTTTTAAAGTGGGAGGCGTTAAGCCTTTTAAAATGAGATTCTAAGCATGCTAATGCTCATCGTGCTGTGGAAGTTATCATACATAAAAGAAGTACCAGAGTGCAAAAGGAGAATGGGATCCCTGCTGGAGGGACTTCCTTAAAAACAGGAGAATGTGAGATGGAGTTGGGGGAGGGGGTGGCCAGAGTCTAGCAGGGTGCAAAGGGGTTGTCTGTGGGCAACTGAATTACAGAGGAAGTATCTGGGTTGGGGTAGGTGGAAATTTCAATAACTGTAGAGTTGGGAGAGTGGTGCATGAAGCTTTGGCTTCTGGTGGTGACAAAGGCGCAGCTGAAAGTGATGGGATTGGTTACAGCGGCCTATTTGGTGATCATTTCTACTTACAGCACCTTCGGGGATTGCTTTCGGCTGACAGTGCTGGCACAGACTGTGATGCAAAATCAATGACTGTCTTTGTGGCACTTATGTCACCTCTGGGGGAGGAGGTCCTGAACTTAAAATGAATTCCTAGATATGAAAATTTAGAAATCGGGGTACATGCATTTAAATTCTCAATAAATGCTGTTAGAGAAGTGATGTTAATTTAAATCCCTATCCAGGGGCTGGAGAGATGGTTCAACGGTTAAGAGTACTGGCTGCTCTTGCAGAGGACTCAGGTTTAGTTTCCAGCACCCACACGTCTGTAACTCTAGTTCCAATGGGATCCAGCATCCTCTTCTTGCCTCTGTGGGCACTGCATGACTTGAGTGCATTTACACACATTCAGGCAATACACTCATACACATAAAATAAAAATAAAATTTCAAAATCCCTATCCACGTACATATTCCGTCTCCCTTGACCACACTGATAGCTCACAAACCGGACAAAGAGGTAAAAGATTGCTCATTGTTTTCTTCCACCGTTATTGTTCACATCTTTTCACATATTTATTTTTCTTACGTTGCTTCTGCATGACAGGCTAGGCATGACCTTTGCCCACTTTACTCTCTGGCGGCTTATCTTTTCCATATGAATTTGAAGAGCACTTTGCATATTATGGAAACAAGCCATTTGCTAGTCATATTTATTGAAAATATTTGTGGGAGGTATTTAAACATATAGACCTAGGCTTTATTCCTATTCTTTTTAAAAAGCCACCACTTCATAAAATGGACATCTGTAGGGATCTTACAATTTTTACAATTTCTTCTTTTAGAAAAATTACCAACACCTATAGAATATTGGAGCTTGATTTTAAGAGCCAAGTACAGCTTTATTCCTTATGTTCTCCTCCCCCTGGCTGGCAGTGGCCCCACTGTTACCTTTGGGTTAGTCTGCTTTCCTCCAGCATACTTGAAATGCGAACTTTATCTTCCCCAGCTTAAAAAGTGCTTGCAGTTCAACTCAAGAGGTGGGCTCATCTGGATCCAGTTGTACTCCATCAACCCAAGGACTTGTCCCTTTTCCTTCTCACCACTTGGATATTTCACACTTACCAAGAGTTCTAAACTCTGTACCTGAGGCTATTTTCTTAGTTTATTGCTATATTTCTGTGTCTTTAATACCTTAAGGTCCTACTTGGGCTACTGACTGGAGATGAGTAATCAGCAAATAATTAATTAGGGATCCTTCCTACTTGTTGTAAAAATAAGTGTATTACACCAGGAAGACTTTGTAAGTCCCTGGAAATGGTTGATCTTTGTAAATACTGTTACCATCTTCCTTAAAGGGCTCATACATCCTCTCCCTCCCTTGTCCTCCTCCTCTCTTTGCATATCTGCTACTCCAAACACGTGGCTGAAACTTCCAGTTAACTGATCATTAGCAAGAATGCTATCAAAGTCATTAAAATTAAGTTCATACCTTAAATATTTGTCTTCTGGAATGTTTGCATGAATGGGAATCTCAGTGGTGGAGGCATGTTTGTAGCTAGGGATCGATGAGTTCTCTCCATAACCCTGTAGGGTCACATTTTTCCACAAAGGAGCAAGACTACTCCAAGACCCCAGTGATAACAGGGGTCTCTACACACCCACGAGTCTGATCTGGCTTACTCTTTAAACCATGCATCTACTCTTCTTCCATCTTGTCCCTCCATGCCACACTGCTACCTACTTTATATTTATTTGTATATACATGTATATATGTGTGGGTGGGTGTGCACATTTGTGTTAGTATCAGAAGGTTTTGGATCCCCTGGAAGTGGAGTCAAAACAGTGGTGAGCCAGCTGACTTAAATGCCAGGAACTGAAGTAGAACTCTGGTCCTCTGGAAGAGCAGGAAGTGCTTTTAATAGTGAGCCATCTCCCCAGGCCCCTGATGCCAACAACTTTTAACCACACAGGGCTGAGCCTCCATCTACTGATGATCCACTTCTAGCTCTATCACCCCTCCTGCTGGTGACCCACCTTCTCTCCTGTTCCCTCTGTAAAGTCTGCCTTTCCTGTTTCTGTGTGAGAAGGATTCTCTTGCTCTTCTCCTTGACTTCCTGAGCACTGTCTTCCCTGTCAAAAGTTCTTGGTGAAACCCTGCTTAAACCTCTGCTTACACAAACCCACAGGCTTAAATCTCCCTGGAGGTCAAAAGTTCTTGGTGAAACCCTGCTTAAACCTCTGCTTACACAAACCCAGAGGCTTAAATCTCCCTGGAGAATGCACCCTGTGCTGGATAGCTTTATTGTCAACTTGACACACCTGGGTTGAGGAAGCCTCAGCTGGGGAATTGCTTTCATTGGACTGGCCTGTGGCCATGTCCATGGGGCACCTTCTTGATTGCTGAGCGATGTGGGAGGGCCCAGCCCACTGTGGGTGGTGCCACCCTGGGAAGGTGGGCCTGTGTTGCATAAGAAAGCAGGCTGAGCAGGGGCCAGGGGAGCAAGCCAGTAAGCAGCATTCCTCCATGGCCTGTGCTCCAGCTCCTGCCTCCAAGTTCCTGCCCAGAGTTCCTACCTTGGGCTCCCTGATGAACTGTAACCCGGGAGATGTAAGGTAAATAAACGCTTTCCTCCCCAAGTTGGTAGTGGTCAGAGTATTTTGTCACAGCAATGAAGAGACAAACTAGGACACATCCAGATGCTCTTGAGTGGTCTCACTTTACACCCACAACTTGGGACTTCAAGCGACCGCTCATGCTGCCTGGACCTATTACATCCCAGTTTATTCACTCTCCCGCAGTGCTAGAAAGTGATTTTGGATTTTCTTTTCTCCTTCAACTTTCCCCAGTTCCTACCATCTCATTGTCAGCAGTCCTGCATTTGAACCTGTGCTTGCTGCCTTCCCTCCTGCCCAGTGACAGACTACCGCAGTGCTTTTCCCCACAGCCTTGGTACAGAAGAACACAGCTCCAGCAGCTACACTCTGAATTCAGTCTGTCCTTCAGAGGCAAATTCCCTACCAGTAGGCAGATATCATGAGATTTATCGTATTTTAAAAACACTTTATTCCAACAGTGATTGACACCACTGGCTGTTCTTCCAGAGGGCCCGGGTTTGGTTCCCAACACCCACATGGTGGTTAACACCTGCCCTTAACTTGAGGGGATCCAACACCTTCTTCTGACCTCTGCAAGCACTGCAGGACATGGGTGCACTTACATACATGCAGGCAAAACACTTACACACATAAAATAAAAACAAAAAAAACCAAAAACAATATGCTACCTCAGCTCTACATATTCCATCTCAGCAACTGGCCCATTTCACATCTTTCCCTTTGTAACAAACACCAATTAAAAGTTGTCTACTCTTGCTTTGGTACCTTCTCACTGTCTCTTGAACCCCTCCAATCAGGCTTGCATCCTCACCAGTCTATGAACAACACTGTTTTCACTGACATCGTTTCTGCACTAATGACCAAAGCACAGTCCTTGGTTGGTTGCCTGACTACTGACAACTCATTCATCACCCCACCCTTGCTCCCTACAGTTCACGTAACAGTGAGATCACATGCCACCATTGTTTTATCTCCACTTGGCTTCCATCTGGTAAGAAGCCAAAGTCCTGACAGAGGTCTTTTGTGATCAACATCTGGCTCCCCTCCAGCCCCTTTGACATCCTTGTATTTCAGAGTCACTACCACCTAAAAACCTTTGCAGTCCCCACTCCTTAGTGGGGAACGTGCCTTTCCCTGCTTGCTTCCAGCCTTAAGTGTCTCCTGACTTCCCAATCTTTTTTTTTTTTTTTGTGGTCTTTTTGAGACAGGGTCTCCCTGTAACCCCAGCTGTCCTAGAACTCACTATGGCTGGCCTTGAACTCACAGAGATCTGCCTGCCTCTGCCTCCGGAGTACTAGGAATAAAGGCATGTGCCACCACGCCCGGCCTGACTTCCCACTGTTAACAGCATCCCATTTCAACCCTGGCCCTGCTTCCTTTTTCCTTAAGGTATTTAAGACTGTCCATGACTAACTGAAATGGCATTTTATGTCAACTATCATTTATTTACTCATCATTTCATGATTTCCCAGCTAGATTTCCCCCTAGGCCCAAGCCTCACCTCCCCATGTCCCAAGTGCTGCTCTTTCCTACCTCTAGGACCTTACTTCATAATGACTTTGAGTGTCTAGAACCAGTTAACATGGTATTTTATGTTTATTGCTATACTAATTGTATTAATTCCCTACTAGGGCATTTTCCCTTTGAAGTGAGGGAGGTTGCCAGAGCAGTGCTGGATACATACAGAGGACTTGGTAAAGAACCAATTATTGTACTATTATTTATGAAAATAAAAAAACACAAGGGAAAACTGAATCCATGTCATTTGAAAGCTAAATATATTTTGAGATATTTTAAAAATGGAACTCCAGTTATTAGAGTGAAGTCATGAGTTCAATTTTGTAAGAAATTAAAATGTGTCTCTACATGTATAATTTGTATATTTTCACCCTGCACATACAAACAGAATTATCTAGAAGGTAACGTATGAATTTATTATGAGGGATCACTTTTAAAGAACTAACTCAAGGGAAGGGAGAGATTTTTATTTTTTGTAATTTTGTTTAAATTTTGTAAACCCACATTGGTTTCATAATATATATTAAAATATATTTTAAGATAGATAAATATTAGAGGCCTTTTAAGATAGATAAATATATTTTAGATAGAGGCCTTTCAGATAGAGGCCGGAGAGACGGCTCAGTGGTTAAGAACACTGGCTGCTCTTGTAGAGGACCAGGGTTCAGTTCCCAGCAACCAGACTGCAGCTAACGACCATCCCTAACTCTGGTTCCAGGTAATCTGGCGCCACCTTCTGGCCTCCACAGGCATTGCCCATACAGGTGCATCTAAATACATGCAGGTGAAACACTAATACATATAAAAAAATTTAAATGATAGAATACATGAAATTCAGTGCTGGGAGAGACTATGGAGGGTGCAGATAGGGGAGGGGATCTATATGATTAAGATGTATTGTGTGAAATGTAGAAAAATTATATACATTTGCTATACCTCCATATAAACGGGGCGGGGGAAGAGAGAGAGAGAGAGAGAGACAGACAGAGAGACAGAGAGACAGAGAGACAAAGAGAGTTTAGTTTTTGACAGAGTCTCCCTAGTCCCAGCCCACTTGGAAGTCACTATGCGGACCAGGCTGGTCTGGATCTCACAGGGATCTGCTTGCTTCTGCCTCCTGAGGGCTGAGGTTAAATACATAAGCCACCATGCCTGGCATTCAATAAATATATATTAAAATTTTTAATCTTTCTGGTAAGATACTAATAACAATATTGTTTGTCTATGGGTAAGTTACAGGAGAAACAGTGGAGTACTGCATACTTTAAGAGCAAACCTTATGGAAAAAGGAGTAATCAAGTGCAACTAGCATATTTTATTTATTGACCCCTTCTGTGGAAAAGATGCTGTCCTTCACAACATGGCATGTGCATGTTCTCTAAGCCTCAGAATAAACTTACAAGTTAGGTATTAGCTCAATAAGCGATAAGAAAAAGAGCTCAGGGCAATGAATGCTCAAAAGCCCAGCTTTAAGAATGGTAGTTACAAAGCTGGGATACATCCCCGCCATACTGCCTCACAAGGAAATGAGCCCCTGAGGTGGCGGGGGTTGGCAGAAGAAAGCCCTGGAACCTGAGATAACCAACCCAGTCACTTGTAGAATCCACATAAACTGAACATTTTGCTATGCTAGCAGAAGGTTGCAGCCTGGGTTTAGTTGAACTGTAGGGAGTGGTAGAGGAGGTGTCAAATACAAATCTGCTGTAAATAAGGAAGGGAAGTAGCTGGTGCAGGACTTAGAAACTAAGCATTAGAGTGGAAAGAATCCTAACTGCCCATTGGAACCCAAACACTACTTAAAGTCCTACAGAGCTTGAAGAAAGGCATGAAAGACCTTGAGAACCAGCAATCCTTCTCCTCCCCTGCAGACAGTGTCTGGGTGAGTATACAGACTGCAGGACGGAAGTGCATGATCATAGATGCCAGATGCTGAGGATCCGCTAGATGTCAGGAACTTTATTAAAGTAACAATCCTGAACCTGAGTAAGGAGGTGAATATGGTTATCCCCATTTTGTAGAAGAAACAGATTAAAGGAGGTAAAAAAGTTACCCACTCTACACAATGAGTGGTGGAAGGAAGCAATGACATTACTGTGACTTCCAATCTCATGCTCTCCTCATGACTCTAGCTGCCTATGGGAGGCATAACTGCATGATAAGGCCCAAAGCCCAGAGCCCAACAGTGGATAAGCAGTAGCTACTGGATGATATAGTCAAAGCTATATTTGTGACAAGCAAAGGTCTTGAGAAGTGGGAAAGAGCAGTATTTGGGACTTTGGGGAGGTGGGGTCTGGCTCTGGGGAAACAACTGCCAATGGGTTTGCCTTGCTTTTGTTTAAGTGGGAGAAGAACATCCAAATGCAGACAGTGAAAAATAAATTTCAGTTTGGAAGCTTGCCATGACTGGCTTGGCTTTGCCAATGGGATCTGATTAGTATTCTTGCGCTTTCATTAGCATCTGCAGGAAATACCCAAAAGACACAAAGCCAATTCTAGTGGCAGGGATTTAACATTTTATCCCAATTTCTCTGAGGCAGTTAAACCCTGATAAAATGCTGGCCAGGTATCTTTTCAATAACCATTGAGGCCTCAGCAAGCATACTGTTTATTCAAGCACCTTCAAATTCACCTCTGTCAAACCATGCCAGGGGAGAGCTGTGCCCCCTTGAAGAGTAAATCTCTACCATTGTTGCTGGGGTAGAGAACTGGGAGTGTTTTCCCAGCCATGGCTGGACCCAGGCCAAGGTTGTAAGTGCAAATCCCTTAACACGATCATCTGTAACTGCCCTTTGCTGACACAATCCCACCCCGGAGAGCAGCATTTTAACTGCATCCTTTGTTGTAGGTTTTCCATTTTAGGCAGAATTGATAGCAATACGAAGTATAAACATCCTCTGCCAGTCAGATTCAATGGTAGGTTCTTTAAGGAGCTGGGAAATCTTGGGGCCAGCAATAATATTTAGATTGAAACTCAGAACTCTCCCTTCACAGGATGAGGGCAATGGTGGTCAAGAAAGGAATTCCCCTCCCCATACTGAATTCTCCAGGACTATTTTGAGCTCAGTAAACCCCACAGCAAGTTTCTCAGTGGCACAAGATTAGGATTAACTCTTTAAAATGCCCCTGCATGCCAATCCAACCTGTTCATGTACAATTTTTCTTACAGCGCTATTTTTTAGCTTGTCTAATATCTTGCTTCTCCCCTTGTCAAAGGCTTAGGGGCACTTTTGCCCCACACTTTGAAACAGAACTTCCTAAGGCACTGGGAAAAGAATATTACAGAATAAGTTCTGGAAAGGTATTTGAAATTGTTATTTTAGCCATCATAAAAAGGTAGTTCAAGTATAATGCTCCATTAGGAGATAAAAATCAATGTTTCACATTAGTGAATATAGTAAATAAAATCTAAAGTATTTTTTTAAAACTCTGCCCCCCTCCCCCAGGAGCTGGGGAGATGGCTCAGTGGCTAAGAGCATTGCTGCTCATAAAGAAGACCTGGGTTCAATTCCCAGCACCCACATGGCCACTAACAACTGCCTATTAACTCCAGTTTCAGGGGACCCAATGCCCTCTTTTGGTCTCTGTGGGCATTGCACAACATGGCTGCACTTACCTACCTACAGGCAAATGCTCATACACATAAAAATAAATAAAAATCCCTCCAGAGTTGTGAATCTGGTGAGGTTTCTACCCCTTACTGTTTACTGAACAACAGAACCATTAGAATGTCACAGGAGAGGCCTAGAATGAGCCTAAAGCCTGAGGGAGAGAGATCTGGAAGTTTGTTCTCGGTCTGTGAATCCACCCTAACATGCACAGCTCTAGGGCAAAGATTTTCTATTTCTCCATAGTTCCTAGTGTTTATCTGTTTTGGGTCTATGAGGGAAAACATCTGCAAGGTGCTTGCTATGTTGAGAACTGTTGTAGAGGGCTTTAAAATGAATGACATACTTTCACCTAAGTTCTAAGCCTAAGTTTTTTAAAAAATGATCTTATTTTGAGGGACAGAGGAAACTGCCTAAGTTACGCTGAAAGGAATAAAAATTCAATGCTTTACAACTGCTAGTAGTCTCAAATCCACTGTGTAGCCTCCTGGCTTTTTGTAGAAAAATTAAGCTGAAAGGAATGTTTGTTTGCCCAGATAACTGAGATACACAGTTTAGCAGACCACTTTTCAAAACAAGCTGACCAGTACATTTTAGAAACCTATTTCTCTGGTTCTACTCGGTGGCACTTAAATATATCCATTTTACAGTCAGACTTCTTAGTAACCTTTGCGCTGAGAAGAGTTTTTTTAAAAAAGCTTTAGTGGAGTCTGAGAAGAGCTCAGCTGGCTTCAAGGTCCTATGCCATCACATCTGGGTTTGTTTACCCATTGTTTTTCTGTTTTCAGAGAGACCATTATTCTGCAATGTAAAAACCACCTTGAAAAACAGAGATAAGTGGTTTCTCAGCGGTCCACAGGGGTGTCATGTTTCCATGGTGATGAAACCAGCTCTTGATACTGGATTAACCAAGGTGATCCTGGGCTTCCTGCTTCCTCATTCCCAGTACCAGGGAGCCACACAGAATGGAAAAGGAGAGCCAGTGGTCAGTGGTATTCTGACAGCTGGACAGAGAACTGCCAAGAGGCTTGGGGACTGGTCTTGAAAGTCTGCCAATGCTACCCAGTGTTCATCATTTTGCCTAAGTGGTATTCTACTTTGAACAATACATTTAGAATAATTTAATTAAAAAGTTAAAAGCACCTTCCTTCACTCAGTTTCCATTGCCATCTGGCTAAAGTGGAGAAACCCGAAATCATGTTCTTAAAGTTCTTCTCTTCCTAGAAACTCCATGTCTAGTCCCACTTTTGCAATTCCCCCAAAACTGTACTAACAATTGTCTAGCTTAGCAATATAACTCCTGAACCTTCACGCACCAAGGTGGAAGTAACTCTGAACTCACAGCCTGAATAGGCCTGTGTTCTCTGTGTTTCATCTCTTGACTTCGGCCCTTCCCATGTCCTTGAGGAGCACGCTATGCTATAAATGTAACAGTAGTTCCCAAGCACAGAGTGCTGAGCTGAGCGTCATTTTGTACATTTGGAGTAAGAATATCTGCAGGAGGAACCTGAAATGGTTTTAATAAATTTACAAGTGCTGCCAGGTTTGGGAGTCAATGAAGCATGATTTTATGTCTATTTCTCTCTCTCTCTCTCCTCTCTCTCTCTCTCTCTCTCTCTTCCTCCCTCCCTCCCTCCCTCTGTCCATCCTTTATGGTAAACTCTATGTATGTGTGTCCCTTATGGGTATCCACATCCATTTAAGTGCACAGGGCATGTTTCAGCAGGATAATCAGATATATGCAAACACCTCTGGCTATGTTTCTTTAAGTGTGGAATTTCAGGTACTAGGCCAACCAAGTCTACCAGATCTAATTCTGTGGGGTATGGCCTGAGAATAGATAAACAAGTTCCCTTCCATCCTTGTAAAAGTGACTACACTACACAGGAAAAACACTGCTCTTTTAGGAGTCAAACTGGAATCCTTAAGGGACCAGGCAAGTCACTCTGAGGAACTAACAGACTGATGGGAAGGAGATCATAGGGAAGTGAAGTCCCACACAAAAAAGCAGCCACTCCTTCACCAGAGCAGTGTGTTGCTATTTTACATAATAGATGAAGATTCAGCGTTGTCAAAGTTTTGAATTTTTCCGAAGCTACAATAAGGAGAAATGGGCCTGAAGAGATGGCTCAGCGGTTAGGAACACTGGTTGCTCTTGCAGCACCCACATGGTGGCTAATAACCATCCTTAACTCCAGTTTCCAGGGGATCTGACACCTTCTTCCTACCTCAATGGGCACTGCATGACACAGGTACACTTACACACATGGAGGCATAACACTCATACACATAAAATGAAAATCAATATAAAAAATTAAAAACAAAGAAAGGAGAAATTTGGTTTCCCACAATTCAAGTAACTAGTAAACAACAGCAGCCACCATCTTGTGCCTTCTGTCTTTGGGGGTTTTACCCATGTACTTCAAATCTCTGGAACTTAGTGTTAGATGCCATGAGAAGCTTGACCAAGTGACTTCTCAGGACAATCATATAGTATTCTCTACAGAAAAACCTAGAGTACAGAATCACAGGGTTACAGGGTCCAATTGGATCATCTGAGCCACTGCTACCATTTAAAGTTAGGATCCCCCTTCTCCTGCTGACATCATCTTCCATCTGGGTCTCCTGCTTGTATTGCACATATCAATACTAGCCACTGAAAGCAGAAAGAGGGGTGTCTACCTTCATCCTCGCCAGTTCTCACAATCTATAGTGGATATCTGCCAAGTCTTGCTATTCGTTGTAGCCTGAAAGACATCACTTAGTCTAGGCAATGTTCTTCCAGCTTTTTCACTGTGAAAATAGCACTATACTGTCTCATGACCTGTCATCTTGATTGTAGAAAGAAAATCCCGGGACTAGAGAGATGGCTAGCCAGCTTGTTCTGCAAGTATGAGGACCTGAATTCAAATCCTGGAACCAACATTTAAAAGCTGGGCATGGCTGTGTGTACAACCCCAGCATTGAGGTGGATCTTGAGAGATCCCTGACCAACCAGCCTAGCTGAAATGGGGAACTCTGGGTTCCATAAAAGACACTGTCCCAGAGCAAGATGGAGGCGAATGAAAGAGGAAGACATGTCCTAGTCTCTTCATGTGTACAGAGGCATGCATACCTGCACACTCACATGCATGTACCACACACACACACACCACACATATGAAAACACATACATAGGCAAAAAAAAAAAAGAAAGAAAATCCTCCTGTGTGCTGAGGCCTGCTAACCCTCTGGCTGACAGCTGAGCTTACTTGGAAAAGCATAATTCATTAAAAATGAAATTCTACATCAAAGAGGATTTTAGACAGTGGCATGAAGTTCAGGACCATGGAATTGGCCTTAATCAAAACTTTAATGATGGATGGGGCAGGATCCTGTTCATACTGAATGGAAAACGGGGACTGAGAGACCAGCAAGTGGACAAATGGCTCTTGGGATCACATTTTCTAGTTCTTTTTGTCTAGGAATCCTTGAGTACAATGTCTGTCAGGAGCCATGAGTGGATCTGGAGAAACCCTCATCAAGCAACAGTTCCAGCAGCAGCAAGGGAGGACAGCTGAGCTGAGGACAGAGGCTGGAGCTTGAGATACCTCAGCAGGCTCTCTTCCAATGCCACAGCAATTGCAACTGAGTTTATGAAGAATCAGCACCCATGTGTGATATGCATAAAACCACAGTTGGAAATTTCTAGTTCCTCAACACAGTGTGTCAAACATCCACAGAATCTATCAGTTTGGCATCCCCAAAGAACTCAGAACATGAGAAATACACCAAAGCAATTATTAAGCTTCTCTTCATACCACTACTAAAAGAGAAAACACATTTATTAAACAAAACAATGGATTTTCGGGGTAAACTTATGTATTTTAACAATAAAACTTATGCCTAAGAACATTTCAGTGAAATATAAAAACAAACATTTTCTCTCCTTTCCAACAGTTTTTTTGTAAAGCCCCCGAGGAAGAGATGGAAAACAAAGAAAGCAAAGATCTGCTAGTCTGGAACTAAAGACCCAGCAAGACAATGGCTGGCTGCCATTTCACTCAAAAGATGGTGAACGCACAGCAAGCATATCAGTTTATTCGCTAAGCACCACATGAAGATGCAAACACCTCTAGGCCTCTCTAGACATTCTAGTTTGGGTGATAAATAAAGAAGGAAGCTCTTTAAAATGTCAAATTTGGAAAGGATATCACCCAGAAATAAGTGATGGGAATGTACAGGGATACAAACAATATGAATCAGGCTACAGAATCTTTGCTCAGCAGCATGGGAGATGGATGCACCTTCCTGGTCTTATCCGTTTAAGCCCACCTAGGTCTTCTTTGTAGTTCAATTTTTCGTAAAGTGGAAGATGTGCGTGTGTGTGTGTGTGTGTGTGTGTGTAATACAAGTGTGTGTGGGTCGCCTAGGCCACTGGTGCTTGTAGAGCTCTGGCTTGCATCTCTAGGCATGTAGAAGAGACTGGAAGCACAGGGTTAGATTGCTGCTGCCTGTCTTTCCCACCTATCTGCACAAGGGTTCAGTGCATTCATCAGATTCTTTTGAGCTGTGCCTTTCACAAGCTTTCTTTGTTCCACTCTTCCTGTATTGTGCAACTGCACCCAGCAGGTGGGCAAGAGTATGAATTTCAAACATGTGCTGTTAATATGCACAAATGTTGCTGCAAAGGAGGGAAAAATACACACTAATTGAATGCTGACTTTTTCTTATTCATAATGTCACAACTGTATTTTCTGTATCATGACATAGTTTATAAAACCATATGAAATCTTCAAGTGACTAAACCTACATTTTTTCAAACATTTGTTGTTCTTAAAAGTAATTTTTTTCTTGAGGCCGGGGAGATGGCTCAGCGGGTAAAAGTGCTTGCCTCGCTGCCTGATGGCCTGAGTCCGACTCCTGGAACCCATGTAAAAAGCTGGAAGTGGAAGCCTGAGAATCGGCTGCATGCTTGTGCGCCAGCTGGCCTGGAGTATACTGCGGCAGAAACAAGAGAGATCCTGCCTCAACAAGGAAGAAAGCGAGAACCAACTTCTGAAAACTGATCTCCACAGGTGCGCACGCACACTTATATACACACACACACACACACACACACACACACACATTCAATTTTTAAAAAAACAAAATAAAAAAAAATAATTATTTTCTTGTAAAAATTGTACAACAAAAATCATATATAGTAAGTACATGTCAACAACTAAAAAAAATACTGTGTTAGGTTTGGGGTATGAGCCCACAGTCCCCAAAATTTGGGAGGCCGAGGCAGGAGAATCATTCAAGCATAGAGTTCAAGATCAAAGTGGTCAACAAAGCAGGACCCCATTTCAGTCATAAGCCAGTTAATCAGCCATCAGTCATCAATCACTCAAACAATGGAGCATTCTCTTTTCCTTTGTCCTGGTCTTTCTGATCATCAGTACTGTTAAATCTGTAGTAACCTCATGCTCTAATGTTTCTTTGTAATTCCCTTTGGGATATCTTTCTCAGAAGGTCACTATTATTTCTATTTTGTAGACGTCATATAGACATGATAACAGCTTCTACTCTGCAAGGACTGTACTACTCAGGCATCATTAGACCACATCTAGTAAGTAAAGAAAATATATGATATAAGGCATTCATTATTGCTGCTTGAAACTGGATAGTTTTTCCACAAGGCAAACATTTCACTGTTTACTTATGTTGATCCATCCACCTGGAACACTCTTCCTTACCTCGGATGCCAGGGCCCCCCTACTTGGCTACTTAATTGTCTTTAGTTTTTGGTTGAGACAGTGCTTCTCCAGAAGTCAGCAGTAACTAGTCTCTCCCAAATCTATATTATGTGTACACTTCCAACATGTTCCAACCTATATCACATCTGCCCTATTCTCTGGCTGTATCTTGACGACACTTCATGAGAGTGAGGATCATGTCTATATGTACTACAATTGCAGCACCACAGGTAAGCACAATGCATAAAGGCACTCAATAGTTTTCTGTTGTATGTGAACTCAGCTTGATGGTGAATGGAGGAAAAGGTTTTCACATAGAGTGATCACTGCAGCCTGAGAGAGAAGCAGCAGCAGTTTGGGGGCCAGCTGGTAGTGAAGATGTAGAAATGGGCTGTGGCATCCTAAGAACTCAGAGTGGAAAGAGAGAGGGAGAGAGGGAGGGAGGGAAGGAGAGAGGGAGGGAGGGAAGGAGGGAGGGAAAAGATGCCTGAGGGAATGCACAGAGTTAACTTCTAGTCTATACATGTATGTGCATGCACCCCCATATAAACCTGAGCACTCACCACACAGACTTGCAGGAGAGAGAGAGAGAGAGAGAGAGAGAGAGAGAGAGAGAGAGAGGTGATCAGCTCCAGAGAAACCAGGTTTCACAAGGTCACCTAATGCTAGACTAGCAGAGCCAAATCCAGATTCATGAGCCTGGAATGTAGACACCAGCCCTGCAGCATGGAGAACAAGGGCCTGGGTGAACTGCACTAGCTATCCCACCAGACAGAGTGACTTAGAAACCAGCACAGCTCCTGGGGCCCAGTCTAGGAGCTTTGAGACCAGAACAAAACAAAGTGCAATTCAGGGCCTCTGCTGGATGGAGAGTCTAGTCTCACTCATGGACCCCAGGAGACTTACCAGACAGTTGGGATTTGTTGTGCATGTCTGGCAAAGCATGGAATTGAAGTGCTGGGGAAGAAACTGTGAGACTTTGGGCACAGATGATGGTAAATGAAAAGAAATGTTTTGATTTTCTATGGAAGCTGCATCATAGGAAGGGACAACTCCAGAACAGTATCTGACAGCATGGAAGGAATTAAGAGAGAGGGCTGTGCTGGGAATTTGAGTCTTATAAAGATCATCATTAGGACTCTCTGAAATGGAGCTTGACTGACCTGTAATAAGAAAGAAAACAAGTATCTATCAGTACAGTAAGTAGTTATATAACTCAGTGTTTGAAAAAAAAAAAGTTTTCTCTTTCATTCCCTTGTGTTACATACTTGTACATTGCTATAGCTAAATACTGACAGAAAAACACAGTGAATCATTTTTGTAATGACACACATCAATACACACATGACACATTAGCATTTGTGTATTATGAAAAGATATTTCAGAGAAGGAGCTTTTTGGGGTATGTATGTGGAGTGTGTGTGTGTGTGTGTGTGTGTGTGTGTGTGTGTCTGTGTGTGTGTGTGTGTATGTTTGGCTACCATCATACCAAATTAACCATTCCTACAGAGCAAGAATGTGAGAGAAAATAACTATAAATAAAATTTGGTTGATTTTTCTATCACTGAAGTGGGTGATATCATTATACATTTATACTATAGCTCTACACAGTTATTAGAAGACAAAAAATGTTTTAAATATTTATTATTTTATATGTATGCGTGTATCACCTGCACGTAGGTAAACGTACCTGTATCATGCAATGCCTGTGGAAGACAGAAGAGGATCCCCTGGAACTGGAATTACGGACAGTTGTTAGCTGCCATGTGGGTGTTCTTAACTGCTGAGCCATCTCTCCAGCCCAGAAGACAAAGATTTCTAAAAGCACATAATGTGGGGCTAGAGAGATGGCTCAGCAGTTAAGTGCACTGGCTGCTCTTGCAGAGGACCCGGGTTCAATTCCCAGCACCCACATGGTGGCTAACAACCATCCATAACTCCAGTTCCAGGGGATCCTATGCCCTCTTCTGACCTCTGTGGGCACTGCATGACACAGGTGCACCTACCTACATACAGACAATACACACATACACATAAAATAAAAATAATAAATAGATTTTAAAAACCATATGTTAAAAATGTAATGTCAAGTAACTTTTGGACATTATTACACATAATAATGAATGTAAAAGCAATTTTATGTCGACTAAATACAAATGGAATGTTTATGAACAAATTGAAGAAAATGTTTGCACAGATTTATGGGAAAGAACAGGAAAAGCAGGCTGATAAGCCTAAACATGTTGGTATCATAGATCAGGCTTAGAACACCACCTTGGAGCCTATCATGGCCATCTAACTTTTCTAGCCTTCAATTTCCTGACCTGGGTGGGGAAAGTGAAATTCAAAAGGCTTGACTGAAATTCTTCAGATTGTCTCTCAAAAATAACCTAGCAACACGCATTAAGAGCCATATATACAAAAGCTCTTGCCTATTGTCAGGGATATAGTAGAAGGAGAGAGTTAAAACAGAAAACCCAGTACGTGGGGAAGTATTTCTTATCACATGATGCATAAAAATATTTCTGCCTCAGGGCTGGAGAGATGGCTCAGTGGTGAAGAACACTGGCTGTTCTTGCAGAAGACCCAGGTTCAAATCCCAGCACCCACATGGCAGCTAACAACTGTCCATAGCTCCAGTTCCAGGGGATCCGATGGCCTCTTCTGTCCTCCTCAGGCATTGCACGACACGGGTGCACTTACCTTCATACAAACAATACACACATATGCACAAAATAAAAAATTAAAAATATTTTTTTTAATTAAAAAATATTTCTGTCTCAAAACTGGAAATGCTAACATAACAACTGGAAGATGCTGAGAAAACTACTCTCTAAATTGTTTGATTAAACAATTAAAATTATTAAAATGGTGATGAAGACTGTATAACAATAAAGTATACATGACATAGAGTAAAAAATTTAGGAGACAAAAATGGGATGGCCAACACTAGAGAAGATATACCTGATAAAATACATATATAAAAAGTAAACACTAATTAGCTTAGCCAGTTAGCAAAGGATCCACATTGCTTTTTAAACAGGAAATGATTAGGAGTATGGACTCACTGATCCTCCAGGTCTCCTGGGGTCCAAACATGGTCCTACTAAAATGGTATCTTCTTCCCCAGGGTGGTCTCTTTAGGTGATGTCATACCCCAAGACACTGAGGCACTGAAAAGCTGAACTCACTGCTATCAACACTGTTTTTACAGAATGTAAACAGTACTGTATGTAAAGAAATACCATTAGCAGGCATCTTCTGTGTCCTAAGCTCTATCTGATTTAATCTGGACCATTTTAATCATCCCATGTCACAATGAGCCATAGCCACTTTGAGTAGTTTAACTGTGGCTTGTCGTAACTTCTTTTTTCTATCCTCCTTCTCCTCTAGGTCAGGAGAAAGGTTTAAATAGACTACTGAAGTACCCAGAGGTTTACTTGATTGCAAAACCATGAAGGGCTATGTTGTATTTTTGGCACCTTCACTTTTGACTGTAGAAACCAACCCTAGGAACCTCGTTTGTCCCTGGGACTCCCACCAGAGCCCCATGAGTTCACATGGTCCTTCTGTTTTGCACTTAACACACTATGTAGACTAGTTTGCTTTTGTGCTCCTCTCTGTCACTGAGCTGCAAGATCTGTATGAACAAGAACTTCATCTCATTCATCCAAACTTCCCCATCTCTGAGACAGGAATATCATGCTGAGAACTAGGAGGCAGACTTAGAATTAGTGGGTAAAGCGAAGGTTACAGCCACTCCAGGAACAGGGGGATGCTAAGCGACAGCACAGTTCCTTGGCGGAAGATAGCAGAAGCGTTACCTAAGAGGGTCAGTCCTGCCACACAGTACTTGACACTCTGGCTAGAAGGTCCACATCTAATTGTTTTCTCAGTGGAGAGTAACCTTTAGGAGTCAAACTGGACCTGTGTTCTTTTTCCTCTGGCTCTATTATTTCCCATCTTCATATTTTTACAGGTATGTGAGAATGCCTACATTTGTACAGAATGTAACAGAAATACTTCTGGCAGGGATTGCATGTGGTTCAAATGAGCACCTACTGTGTGCCACTCATTCCTCTAGGCACTAGAAATACAGCCAGGAATAAACAGGAGCAAAAACTCCCTGCCATCCTGGAGTAGACATTATAATGGGAAAGAGGCAATAAACAGACCATACAAGCAAAAGACATTAGCCAGAGGTAAATACTATGAACAAAGAAGCAAAGACAGGAAAGTGGCAAATAAATTAATACGCTGCACGTTCAGCAGTCATCAGCACCGAATTAACATTAGCACAGTCAGTTCTTTATATCTGCTTCTCACCTGGAGATCCAACCAACCAAGAACCTAAAATATTAAAAATAAAAACAACCACACTGTGCCTGTAGCAAATATGGACACTCTTTTTCCTCACCATCGTTCCTTAAACAATGTAATGTAAAACTATGTGTATTCATTTACATTATATCAGTTCTTATAAGCAACCCACAGAAGATTTAAAGTACGTACACAGGAGGTACCAAGGCTATATGCAAAAGATATGCAGTTTTACAGAGGGGACTTGTGAATCTGCAGAGCGAGTGAGTGTCTGCAGAGTGGCCCAGCAAAAGATATGCAGTTTTACAGAGGGGACTTGTGAATCTGCAGAGCGAGTGTCTGCAGAGTGGCCCGGAGTCCTTCCTCCGTGGAAAGTGAGGGGGTTACTATACTTCTTTTCCCTTTAGATTTCATTTATATAATTGTGTTGGATGGCTTTGCACATCAATTTGACACACCTGGGAAGAGGGATCTTCAACTGGAGAATTCCTCTATTAGATTGGCCTGTGGCATTTTCTTGATTGTTGAGTGATGTGGAAGGGCCCAGCCCAATGTAGGTGGTGCCACCCCTGTGCAGGTGCTCTTAGGTTGTGTAAGAAAGCAGGCTGATAATCAGCTAGAGGAGCAAGCTGGGAAGCAGCATTCCTCTGTGGTCTCTACTTCAGCTCCTGCCTCCAGGGTCCTGCCTTGGCTTCCCTTGATGACAGACTGTGAGCTGCAGCCAAATAAACCCTTTCCTCCCCAAGTTGCTTTTGGTCAGTACTTTATCTCAGCAACAGGGGAGCTAACTAGAGCAATAATAAATAAATTTACCAATAGGTTTCTCATCTGTCAGCAAGATATACTTTCTAGCAATTATGGTCAATTTTGAGATGGTTTCTAAGCTAATTTTTGTTATGACTGAATTTGAAATGTCCCCCTACAATCTCCTCGTCTGATTTTGAATGCTTGTTCTCTGGATAGTGGCATGATTCTGGGATGCTATAGAATCTTCAGAAGTTGGCACACAGCTAGCAGAAGCAAATCACTGGGGCAGGCCTTGGACGCCTGGATCCATCCTGCTCTGATTCCTGGTTCACTGCTTTGTGAGAAGTCGTTACCACATATTCCTACCGCATGGAAGCCGGCAAGCCTGCCTTTAGTATGATGGACTAAATCCTCAAGAACCATGAGTTAAACATTTCCTCCCTTAAGCTGTTCTGTCAGGTATTCTGACACAGTGACACAAAAGGAACAGAATTCTATTTAAATGCTTGTAGACATCTTGTATACTTCAAGCTCACGACACCAGATGGGCTCATGGTGGAATAGTCCAGCTCCACTTGCCCCAGGGTTACAGCAGCAAATGAGCAGGGGCCTGTGAGAAGCGTTGGTGTTTGGCTTAGCTTACCTGTTACAGCTTCCTCCAAGGTCCCTCCTGCAGCAGGCGCAGAATACACATTCAAGCACTGATTAGTCAAGACCTGGATCCCTGTCACAGGTGAGTAATTACCTGTCAACACACCATCTTCCCTTGAAAGAACAAGAAAAACCCACTTAGTATATTTCTCCAGGAAGACAATGTGAATGTTGCTGAGTCCAAATGCTATCCTATTAATCAAGATATAAAAAAACCCTGACAAAACCTCAACTATGGGTAAGTAGAACAAAGTGAATAGGACACTTGATGAGTCTTCAGGAATGATGGCTTTTCTTCTACAGTTGCTCTTTGTTTGCATGGTCTAAGAAACATGGATAAGGAAGGAATCATTTGACATGTCCATTTTGTACCAGTTTATTTAAGAGCTGCTTACTGAAATCGGCCTAGATGCTCCAGGGTCCTCAACCTCTGCCAGAGGAACTCTAGAACCCACCATGCCCCTGCTAGACTGCCAGGGTCACTACACCTGGAGCCTGAAAGCTCCATTTCAAGATTCTCCTGAGTAACTGCAGAGCGAGTCACATTATGAAAGGGCCACAGGTCTGAGAATATTACATGTGTTTATCACTGTAATGCAATGACATGCATGGGCGATGGGAAAAGCTCATCAATCCTTAAAATCACCAGAGCTTTCACTCTGTTTGCTTTTGGTTCCTGTCTACTCATCTGGTATCAGCAGGGAGGGAAAACAGCATGCAGACTCAGTACTCACAGAGCCCTGGTCATACCTTTGTGCCACAGCTGTACCTGGGAAGCACAGCTCGAAGGAAACTTGTCTCTTAGAAAACTTCTTATTGGTCTCAAGTATATATACATAAAGTTGGATAGATAAAAACAGATTTGCAAACACATACGTTTCCAGTTATGGAAATAAAAATTGTAGCATGAAAACACTATTAATAAGGATTTTGGAAACTGAATACCTGGCCCAAAACAGCTGGAGTGATTTTCCCCCGGACATACTTCACATAATCAACTGTTGCCTCGAGGACTGACGCCATATCACTCTTCCTCCCCTTTGTATATGGCAAGAGAGAACGCAGCTGCTCACAGCAACACTTGATTCTTTCTCTGATCAAAGAATTGTAACAAACAAGGATGAGTTACTCTCATTTGCTTCTTTGTTCACAAGGACAAATGACCCTTCCTCCTGGGTTTGAAAAGGAACTATCCCCATCTCCATCTAGTCTCTGGTTCAGAGGAAGACTAGGTTTCCACAAGCCAGTGGTCCTCACAGTTCCCGAAAGCACAGCCTCTAGGGCCTCCACTCACATGCTGCACAAGGAGCAGCTGCCGAAGCACAGTGTCTGTGTCACGGCAGCCCCACCACCATACACAGCATGCCAGACACTGCAGAGCACACCCCCTCCCCACTAGCGGAGACCTGCAGACATTCTGCCCTCAGAAGAGATTCACATGCTATTTCTACATCCTTTTACAATTCACACTAGCAGCCTAGCAGGCAAGGAACGGTCAGGATCTAGGTTTGGACTACATTTCCAACAACAGATCATGTCTTGTAACGTGAGCTTAACATGTTGTGTGGCTGGAGCTAAAGGAAGATGAGAAGGCTGCCTCTTTTCCATGGCGTAAAATAAACTAAAATGCAAAAATGAACAATGTTCTGGCTACTATCAAAAGGACACTAGGTCTTTTGTAGTTCTGGAGAAAAATACATGGGAAATGTAGATCTAATTGGCTTAAAATTGATTTAAAAGTCCTTGGTATCGTCATTCCTAAGTGCTTGTTTTTATCTGGACACAGCTTTGACATATGCAGGATGACTGTAATTACTAGCTAGAACCTTAGGCAAGTGGTGAAACGCCTGTGAATCTCGGAATAGCAGAAAGATTAAATTTTTAAAAATCTAGTTTGATATAGTCAGGGTTGGAAAAATATTCTGATGAGAGTGGTAGTTTCATTAAACTTTAGGAGCACTGGGATTCTGTAGGGGTGTCTCAGGAACTATTCTGGGGAAAATGAATGGCAGAGTCAACAGCTGTATACTGTATGGATGACTTTGAACATTTTTATACTTTTTGACATAGTACTTTAACTTACAAAGATCTACTCTATGGGGGATAATCTAATCTAAAGCACAGAACAAATTATCTTTTTTGTAAAAAGCATTTATTGCCGTATATTAGGAAAATATGAAAAATAGTCTAAACATATAAAATAGGAGGACACCTTAAGCAATTTATGGTATATAAGATCCACAAAATTTCATCTGGCAGTGGAAATAATGTTATAAATCTTACTGAAGAAAAGTAGTATATAAGAGGATGTATAAAAAAAAAGTCCTAGTCTTTAAGTAAAGCAAGAATGGAAAATAGAAAAGATTGAAAGCATTAAGAAGTTGCTATTTATAGAACACTAAACTGTCAACATTTCTCCCTTTTCGATAGTTTTACTAGATATGTCACTTTCATAATGAAAGACACTATTAAACATTTTTCTAATATGTATTAAGAAAATATCTGATTACAGAAAAGAGAATTACACAGTGAACACCTACATTCCTTACCACTTCAAATTCATAATCACTATTTACTGTATCTAATTTATCATTATGTATCAACCACTATTCATACATCTACTCAGTTTGTGTGTGTGAATGTGCACAGAGTGCATGTGTGCACGTACATGCACAGGGAGTCATAGAAGAACTTTGGCCGTTGTTCCTCAGAATCTGTCCACCTTATTTTTTGAGGCAGAGTCTCACATTGGTCTGGAACTCACTAAGCAGGGCTGGCTAGACGGCAAGTCCCAGGATGTTTCCACCTCTCTAGATCTGGGATTACAAACATGCACCACTACCATGTCTTGCTTTTTAAGTGAATATGGGAGTTGGAACTCAGGTCTTCATGTTTGCACAGCAAGTGGTTTACTAACTGAGCCATCAAGTTGCAGACTTCAGTGTATTACACTTCTGAATATATCACTAGCTAAAGCTTAAATTACTTTACTTTAGGTGGAAGTTACATAAGATAAAATGTATAAATATGAAAGAGCCCATCCTACGAATCTGGATTAACATTTGGAAGCCCAGAAAGTTCCCTGTGTTTCTTCACAGTCATTCCTACCTCTGATCTCCATTAGAGGCAACCACATGTCTGATGTTTTCCATTCCACATTACTTTTGCCTCTCCTCAAACAACACATACAAAAAATTTGCAACACGTGATTTTAAATAAGAGTTCTTTCATACAACACAAAGTTTTTGAGATTTATCCTATGTGACATCCTATATCAGAAGTTTGTTCCTTTTTAGGGTTCAAGAGTATTCCATAGTATACCTATATAACAACTTATTAACTTATTCCCTTATTGATAAACACTTGAGCTGTTCTGAACTTTGGTTCATTATGAATAAAGCTTCTAGATAATTCTGTACACATTCTGTGAATATGTAGTTTATCTTGGTTGACTATCTAGGAATGGAAATAAAGGGTCTTCCCTAAGTTAATGAAATTTGACAGAACTTTTACCAAAGTTTATCATTTCATACTTCCACCATTGTGTATGATACCTCTGGTTTCAAATCTTTGACCATATTTAATAGCTGGTTTTAATTTTTCCCTTTCTGCAGAATATGTGGCAGTATCTCATTCTATGCTTAACTTTGCATATTTCCCTTGAAACTAATGATGTTGACCATTTTTTTTCTGTGAAGAGGCATTTGTATATCTTCCTTTGTGAAGTATCTTGTTCAAATATCTTGCCACATTTAATTGGAATTTTTACACTGCTATTGAGCACTGGGAATTCTTTACACACTGTGGATACCAGTATGTGTCAAGTATTGGTCTGACAAACGTGTTTTTAATTGCTGTAGGATAGTATACACTGTCATGCCATCTACAAATACGAGCTTTGCTTCCTTTCTAATTTGTATAGTTATTTCTTTTTCTTGCCTAATTATAACTAGGAGTGATTATTTAACGAAAACAGGACTAATACGACCTCCCTCTCTCTTTGAAACTACAGGTGAACACATTAGGCAGGAAGTCTGCCACTGAACTACAACCCCAGTCCAAGCAATTTTTCTGAATTTGCTAATATTTTTTCCACTTTTCTTCTGAAAATTTGGTGAGTTACACTGGATGATTTTTAATTTTCTTTTACATTTTATTTGTTTGTTGTGGGGGATGGTAAGTGGCACACATGTGGAAGTCAGAGAACAACTTGCAGGAATCAGTTCTTTCCTTCTACCATGAGGGCCTGGGACTCATACTCAGGTCAGCAGGCTTGGCAGCATGAGCCTTAACCTGCTAAGAATCTCTCTGGCCCCTGGTTGATTTTTAAAGTATGTTTAGTCTTGCTTTCTTGGATAAGTTTGTGATTATGATATATGATAGGCTTAGCTCATTTAATTCAATCTGCTAAAATAACGTTAGAATATTTGTATCTGGGTTCACGAGGGATATTTGTCTGTAATTTTTTTCTATAACATCTTAGTCTATAATATCTTTTATTCTGGCCTCATGAAATGGGTTGAGAAGTGTTCCCTCTTCTTTATTTTTTTCAGGTTGGAATTACTTCTTTAAAAGCTTGAAGAAGGGCTAGAGAGTTGGCTCAGTGGTTTAACAGCACTGGTGGCTCTTGCAGATGACCCAGGTTCTACTCCCAGCACCCAAATGGCAGCTAACAACCAGTGCGATTCCAGTTACAGGAGATCCGATCCCCTCTTCTGGCCTCTGCAGGCATTTCATGGATGTGGTGCATTACACACAGGCAAGCAAAATACTTATACACATAAAATAAAAATAAATTTATTTTTAAAAATTTGTTAAAAAAATCAAAAGCTTGAAGGAATGCTTTGGTAAATCCATCTAAGCATAGAATTTTGTCTTTGGTAAAGGTCTTGATAGCAAGTTCAATTTCTTTAATATATAAAGCTTATAATTACATTATAAACATATACTATATAATATGTAGTATACAAAATATATAAAAAATTTCTGTATCATGTTTTAGTTTTGGTAAATACACTGTTTTCAGAAACTGTCTATTTCATCTAAGTTACTGAATATAATATATATGGGCAGAAGATTATTCAAATATATTCTTTAATTAAATCCCTCGGAAGACAGAAGAGGCTGTCGGATCCCCTGGAACTGGAGTTACAGACAGTTATTAGCTGCCGTGTGGGTGCTGGGATTCATTCAGGTCTTCTGCAAGAACAACCAGTGTTCTTAACCACTGAGCCATCTCTCCAGTCCTCAAATATATTATTTAAATATTTACGGATCTGTAATGTTAGTCTCTTCATCCATGACACTGGTAAACTGTGTTCATTCTCTCTCTAGCTTCTCTCCCTCCACTTTGTATTTACTTGACTTTTTCCAGGTTCTTCATCAGAACCTAATAAAAACAATGAAATTTTTGAGGCTTTTATGGTTTTAAATATTTAGAGCAGCAGTGTTTCCCTGGAGATTTGTATAAGCTGAATCCTATAAATTTTGATATATTCTATTTCTATAATTCATTTTGAAATATTTCTCAATTTTCTTATCTATTTTTTTCTCATGAATTGTTTAAGTGTGTTTTCAACTTTCAAGCACTTCAAAGTTTTATTTAAATCTCACTTTTATTGATTTCTAACTCAAATCCAATGTAGTCAGGGAACAGACTCTTCTTGAATGCAACTTGGTTTAGTGTATTGTGATTTTTTTTATTCCTCAGAACAGTTTTATGCTAGTAAATTTCCCACTTGTCCTTGAAAAGAAGGAGCATTCTGCTCAGGTGAATGCAAAAGCCTAAAACCACCCATTTGATAGAGGGTAGGAGGGTAGTTAACTATATATCTTCTAGAACTTATTTTTCAGTGTCTAGTTATATAAATCACTCAAAAAGAGGAGTTAGAAATTCAACAATTATCAATTTCTCTTGATTCTGCTCATTTTGACAAATATTTAAAAATTCTATTTATAACCATATATTTGTAATTTTTATATCATTCTGATATGCTGGAACTTTTACTGTTATTAGAAGCCATTCTTTACTTCAAAAGATACTATTTATCTATTAATTTGATTTGATATTAACAACCACTCTTTCTGCAGTATGTATTTTTCTATTAATTTACTTTATTATGTTAGCACATTTAAAATTTGTCTTTTAGAGTTGATGAATAAGTTTTGTTTTGTTGTTAATTTTTTTCTACCCCAACAATCTCTGCCTGCAAGTTGTACATAGTTGCATAAAAGTCTATCGTTTTATTTTTTCTGTGATTTTTTTGTTCTTTTTTCCTCCTTTTCTACCTTCTGTTAAATATTTCAGAAAATCCAATTTTAGCTTGTCTTTCATCTTCTGCATAGCTCATCAGGGTCACTATAGGGTTTATGGTATATTATATATCTGAACCTTCCACAGTCTTTGTGGAGACAGTATTTCACAACATGACATAAAATATATCAGAGCTTCAGTCATGTAAAGATATTTCTTCTCATTTTTCATGCTATCACCATCATATGTACTACAACTAAAGACATTACAAACCCCACAGTACAGTGCTAGAATTTTTTGCTTATTACAGTTTTTAAAAATATTTTATTATTATTTTAAGTGTATAAATGTATTGTTTGCATTTGTGTATGTGCACTCATGTTTTGTAATGCCCATGGAAGTCAAAAGAGGGTGTTGGATTCCGCTGGAATAGTTATGGTCAGGTGCTAACTGCCCTGTGGGTACTGGGAACCAAACCCAGATCCTCTGCAAAAGCAGCCAGTGCTCTGAAGCACTGAGCCATCTCTCCAGTCTCCACTTATTAAAGTCTTAAGCATTTCAAATTGATGACAAAGAAAGTGTTTGCTTTTAAATATTTACTTCTATTTATCATTTCTGGTGTTATCCAATCCTTAATATTGGAGTTTCAATTGGTATTAGTTCCCTTCAACCCAAAGAACCTCCTTAGTTTTCTTAGCCTTTAGGTCGGCTAGACCTTTTATCTAACCATCTCTTTATGTCACCATTTGCCACAGAGGAAACATCTTGTAGAAATAGGCTTTACTCAGTGAGGCAAAGAGTGTATGACACAGTCAATGTATTTAGCAAGCATTAAAGGCTAGTTTTCTTTATTAATGTTTAAAAAAACCAACAGCTGGGCATGGTAGCACATGCCTTTAATCTCAGCACTTGGGATGCAGAGGCAGGTGGATCTCTGTGTGAAAGAAGGACAGAGAATATATAAAAAATATTATTGGGGGTAGAGAGACAGCTCAGGGGTTAAGAGCCCTGGCTGTTCTTGCAGAAGACCCAGGTTTGGTTCCCAGCACCCACACGGCAGCTAACAACCAGCCATAACTCCAGTTTCAGTGGATCTAATACCCTCTCCTGACCTCCATGGACACTGTATGACATGGGTGTACTTACATACCTGCACTCCTACACATAAAATAAAAAAATAAATAAAAAACACTATTGGCTAATTCTAATTAGTAAATAGAAAACTACATTCCAAACAGCAGAATACATATTCTCTTTAAGTGCACATGGATTATTCATCAAAGGAGACAATATTCTTGGCCATCAAATAACTCAGAAATTACCAGAGATAAAGTATATATTTCCAGATGGCAATAAACTCAATACCTGGAAAATCTTCAAACATGTGGAAATCATGCTACACATGTCATTGGTAACGGACTTCACTCAATGTCACTGGTAAGAGAGAAACCCACAAGGGATAGGAGAAAAGATTTTGAATTGAGTGATAGTGAAAACATATCAAAGTTTATGAGATACAATTAAGGTATTGCTTAAAAATTCAGGTTTAGCTTTTAAATGTTTATATAAGAAAAGAAGAAAATGCTAAAATCAATTATTTAATTTACTACATAAGAAGACAGATCAAAAGAGTAAACTATAAAAGGAAGAAAATTAGAAAAATCAGAAATCAGTGAAAGGGAAGGGAAAAGCATAGAGAAAATCAATGAATCAAGATACATCAAAAAGATCAAGAAAATGCTGGGGCTGGAGAGATGGCTCAGCGGTTAAGAACACTGGTTGTTCTTGCAGAAGACCTGTTTTCAAATCCCAGCACCCACATGGCAGGTAACAACTGTCTGTAACTCCAGTTCCAGGGGATCCAACAGCCTCTTCTGACCTCCATGGGCATTGCACGACACAGGTGCACTTACCTACATGCAGGCAATATACACATAAAATTTAAAAAATAAAATTAAAAAAAACCAATAAAATGCATCAAACGTTTGCTAATGGTCAAGGGGGATAAAGGAAATACAAGAAATCAATACTGTAGAAAATAAAATGATGAGCGTGTTATCAACAAAAAGTTGTTTAGTAAGTTTGAAGAAATTAGATTACATGGACACATGTCATGAAAAACATAAACTGGCATGTGAAAAAATAGAAAATCTAGTTTGATAATCATTTAAAAAGTTGATTTTTTTTGATATAAGGTCTCATGTAGCCCAGGTTAGCCTCAACCTCACTAAGTATCTGAGGATGACCTTAAACTCTTGACCCTCCTGAATCTACCTTCCAAGTACTTGGGATTACAGGTGTGTATCACCACACCTGGTAAGACGCTTAATTTAAAAATTTTAAAAATATTTTATTTTTATGTGCATGAGTGTATTGCCTGCATGTATGTGAGTGCACCCATGTTGTGCAATGCCGCAGAGGTCAGAAGAGGGCTTTATATTCCCCTGGAACTGGAGTTAAGGATTCATAGCCACCATGTGGGTGCTGGGAATTGAACCTGGGTCCTCTGCAAGAGCAGTCAATGCTCTTAACTGCTGAGCCATCGCTCCAGCCCAGATTCTTAATTTTTAATTATTTTATGTGTATGAGTATTTTGCCTGCATTTATGTTATACCACATGCATGCAATGACCATAGAGACCAGAAGAGAGTGTCAGATCCTCTGGAACTAGAGTTATTGGTGGTTGTGAGTCACCATGTGGGTGCTGGGAACCAAATCTGGGCCCTCTGCAAAAGCAGCAATTCCTTTTAACTTCTAGCCATTTCTCTAGTCCTAATAATATGAATTTCTGATTAAAACTTTCCACATAGAAAAATATTTCACTGTAATTTTAATCACAGTGCCCACACAAACTTTCAGGAAATAAACTTTCCATTTTATTATATGAATTTGGTCTTACCCTGACACAGAAGTTAATGACATTATACAAACTATAACCAATGGCCTTCATAAACACAGATGCAGAAATCATTAACAAAACATTAATAAATCTAATCCAGCAGTAAATAAAAAGGATCACAAATCAAGATAGAGTTTAGCATTTTATCAGTATAATTGCCACATTAAGGGGAAAAAAAACAGAAAAACATCTTAATAATTACATTAAAAAACCACTAACAATATGCTGGAGAGATGGCTCCGTGGTTAAGAATACTTCTGCTCTTGCAGAGGACCTAAGTTCAGTTCCCAGCACACACATGTGGCTCACAACTGCCTTTTATTCCAGGGGATCTCAAACCCTCTGGCTTCTATGGGCACTACATGCATATAAATTCACACATTCACACATACACACACACACACACACACACACACCATACATATACACATACGTGCACACACACATATCTTATAAAAAACTGACAAAAGGATCAGAATTTTTAAGCTGATAAAAGACACACACAGAAACCTAAAGCTTTTATCATATGTGATGACAAAACAGTGGACACAATTCTATGACTAGACACAAAATGAGCATGTCTACTTACTTCACTTCAAATTCAAAGTATACTGGGCAAGAAATAGAAATAAAAGCCACAAAGATTGGCAAGGAAAAAGTAAAGTGTTTACATTTATAGAAGACATAATTGATTATATAAACTATCTCACAAAATCTACCCCAACTTAGTAGTGATACATAGGTACAGCAAGATGACAAAATATTTATTAGGTCAGAATATAAAATAAATTTATGAATGATACAAGCTAGGAATGAAGATTTGGGTAATACCAATGGAAACATGATATTGCTTATAACAGAATTATTAAAAACTCACAAAATATCCAGGGATAAACCTAACAAGTTACAAAATATTGCTGAATGAAATTAAAGCTCTTTTAAAAATGTAGAGGTGAACTGGAAGAATCAGTGTCATTCAATACCTATTTTCCTCAAACTATTTTTGACTTAACACACTCTAATCAATATCCTAGCATGATTTGTTAAAAAATAAATAAACTGACAAGCTTAATTTAACATTTACATGAACAATCAAAGGACATTTAATATCTAAGGTAATTTAGAAATGAGTAATAAAATTGAAAAATTTCAATCTTATTTTAAGATCTATTATAAAGCTATAATATTCATGACATTGTAACACTGGAACAAAGAAAATAGCAAATACTTTCAACAAAACTTTGAAAATATCCATTTAAAACAACTCAAAACAAGCATAAAAAATCTAAACACTATGTATTTGCTATACATAATAATTTAAATAAAACCAGCTTTTTATTAAGATTTATTATTTTATTTATATCTGTGTGTGTGAACCTGAGTTTATGTACACCATGTGTGTACAGGAGCCTGAAAAGGTCAGAAGGCGGCACTGGATCCCCTGGAACTGGAGTTACAAGCACTGTGAGCTGCCATATAGATACTGGGACCTGAACCTGTGTCCTCTGCAAGGGCAGTAAATGTTTTCCTAACCACCAAGGCATCTCCCCATTCCAAGTAAACCAATCTTAGATGCTACAAAGGTTAAAGTTTTTGTAGAAAACATAGGGCCATAGCATTGAGACTTGTGGAAAGCAGTGATTTCTAATACAAGCTAAAGAAAATGACACATTTTAAAATATGGATAAACTAGAATTAGCAAAAAAAAATTTAAAACCTTCTGTTCATAAAACAGCGTATCTAGGCTTGGTGGAACAGGCCTGTAATTCTAGCTGCTTGGAAGACTGAGCCAAAAGAACAAGTTCAAGCCTCGTCTGGGCAACTTAGACCCTGTCTCAAAATAAATAATACTTTTTTTTGTGGTGGTGCACGCCTTTAATCCCAGCACTCGGGAGGCAGAGGCAGGCAGATCTCTGTGAGTTCAAGGCCAGCCTGGTCTACATAGTGAGTTCCAGGACAGCTGGGGCTACAGGGAGACCCTGTCTCAAAATGACAAAAAAAAATTATTATTTTTATTTTATGTGTATGAGTGTATTGCCTGCAATGTAGGTAGGTGCACCCATGTCCTACAGTACTTGCAGAGGTCAGAAGAGGGTGTCGCATCTCCTGGAACTGGAGTTACGGATGGTTGTTAGCTGCCATGTGGATGCTGGGAACCAAACCTAGGTCCTCTGCAAGAGCAGACAGTGCTCTTACCCACTGAGCCATTTCTCTAGTCCAACAATAATATTTTTGTTTTGTTTTGTTTTTGGTCTTTTAAAAAATTTTTTATTTTATTTTTTATTTTATGTGTCTGCATGTATTGTCTGCATGTAGGTAAATGCGCCTGTGTCATGCAATGCCCACGGAGAACAGAAGAGGCTGTTGGATTTAAGACTTGAAAGACATTAGGGTATATGAATCCATGTATCTACTCTAACATGTTTCTTTCTTTTTTTTTTTAAGAGATAAACTCTTTTTTTATTATTTTTATTTTATGTGTATGTGTATATTGCCTGCATGTAGGTAAGTGCACCCATATCGTGCAATGCCTGCGAAAGACAGAAGAGGCCATTGGATCCCCTGGAACTGGAGTTATAGACAGTTGTTAGCTGCCATGTGGGTGCTGGGATTCGAACCCAGGTCTTCTGTAAGAAGAGCCAGTGTTCTTAACTGCTGAGCGATCTCTATGGCCCCTTTTATGGTATTTTTGAAACAGGATCTCCGGGTAGCCACAGCTGGCCTGGATTTGCTATGGAGACCAGGCTGGCCTCAAACTCACAGATTCTCCTGACTCTGTCTCCCAAGTGCTGGGATTAAAGGTGTGCGCCACCATGCCCAGCTACCAAGGACAATTTTTTTAAAAAAGTTTCTAGGTTCAGTCTCCAGTACTAGGAAATAAAAAAGCAAAACAAACTAAGCACAGAAATTGAGCTTCAATTTGGAAGAAAATATTTCAGCATACAAATTTGAAAAAGGAATTTTTAATTTTTTTTGTTTCTGTTTTTGTCTTTTGATACAGGGTCTTACTATGTAGGCCCAGCTGGCTGGGAATGCACTATGTAGAGCATTCCAGGCTGGCCTCAGTCTAACAGGGATCTGTCTGCCTCTGCCTCCTGAGTGCTGGGATTAAAGGCAGAGGCCACATGCCTGGCTGAAAAATGATTTTAATTCCAAGCACTTAATAATACAAGTAACCAGGCAAAAAACTTGAACTATTCATAATAGGAGAAATAGCAACCCCCCAAAAGTGTTCAACTTCATTAATCATCATCAAAATTTAAACTTAAAATCTCAGACACTCTGTGACCAATGAGATGACTAAAATGAAGGATTGACATGGCAGATGTTAGTGAGGTGAGGGAGTCCACAGTGCTCTCAAACATGCTGGCGACAATGCAAAATGGTGCCACTGTTTTTGGAACATGCTTTTTGACATCTCCTACAAAGATAAGCACCCCCTCCCAATATGACTGATTTGCATTGCTATTCCTGCATTGCAGTAAAAGAAGTAGAAGCTTAGGTTCACAAAAACAGATTCAAATGAATGGTCACCATTGACTTTTTTTCTCCCTTAGTAGCTTGCATAGTGTCCTTTGAACTTATGAGAGCTAGTCTGCAGGGAGCAGACTTCCAGGTCTGTTCCAGTTCCACTGCTCCAAGTCCTGTGTTGGAAGTATGTCTTATCTTCAGCAACAGGGTCTTACCTTCAAGTTCTGGGAGGAAATCAAGGATTGTGGCAATGGCCTGTGTTTTTTGGGGGGAGTCTCTTGGACTACCTTGACCAACAACCTGAAAGGACATTTTTCCCGTCTGATACCATGTTTCTTGTTATATGGCCTTCAGCTATACCTAATAACCACAACAATGACTAGCAAAGCAAACTATCTTTGTTGGTGCAGTAGCAGCACTTTCATCAACAGCTATTTAACTTAAAGCCTGCTCAATGGAAGGAAACTCACGTGGTAGTGTAAACATAGCTAAAGGCACATGGCTGGATAGGTCATAAATCCTAGAGAAAATCCTAAGTCTGTCACATCTCTAGATAAGCTCAATTTCTTATATATGTTAAATATGTATCCTTATATTTACAGAAAAGTATATTGTCATCACTTGTTAAAAAAGTTGCTTTTTCCAACAGATGTGACACAACTGGTCAAATATGGAAAGTAAGTGTGAGATATCTAGTCCTAAGTGACACACCTACAATGGAACCTAAGACTCATGGAGGAATAGGGGTACAGAAAATACTAATGCATCTCCCAACTCTCACCAGTGAAGTTTCCTCATTCAACAGAGGGTGAGTAACACAAAAAGTCACAACTGGCCAAAATGTAGAGACTAAGAGACTGCAGAGTATATGTTCCTGCATAGGGCTCTATATTAAATCTCACTTCAGGGACTATTATGGAAGAGAGGGCCAAAAGTTTATAAGAGCCAGGGGTGGTAGATGACCACAAGGAAACAGTTTCTAGGCTTCTAGGAACTTGCTCATATGAACTTACAGCAATGCTGACAGCAGGCATAAGACCCATGAAAACTCAAACCAGACAAAAACCAGCATAGAACTAGGGAAATGGGCAAGAAGCTCCAACCTTAGCCGAGCAACTATTGGTAACTGATCACTGCTGGGAGATGGAGAGTTGATCTTCTTTAGGGAGTGATGCTAGATAGACTGATCCGGCTCCAGTGGATGAACTCACTGAGGGACATCCGGGACACAAATTTGACTTGATAGGCCTTAACATATATGATAGAATGCATGAAATTTGGTGGTGGGGGGCAGGAGGGGTGCAGATAGGAGATGGGGTCTAAAGATGTATTGTATCTAATGCACAAAAATGTGGTATGTTGACATAATGAAATATTCTCAAACAATAACAAAGGAACAAATTACTGATTT